>NC_085086.1:504700-522200 GCF_963422355.1 Corticium candelabrum
TCTCTTACTTACGTTTTAATGTTTTAGGTATTGAAATCAATTGTTTTGAAGTTGGGAAAAGTGTTTGTGGCTATTGGATTATTTATAATAATGTTTGCTGCTGTTGGAGTTCACGTTTTTATGGACGACTATCAGTGTGACCAAGTCACCTCAGACATATTGGAGTGAGGCATTTTACTGCATGTGTTGGCTGCATATGGTTGATTACGTCTTGTTTGTTGCAATACATGAGCTCAACTGTATTATAGAGATAGATTGTATTGTGAGATGCATCCCACCAATACAATAGTTTAGTGTATTGTGAGATGCATCCCTCCAATACAAGGTCAAACCCATTTATTGAAATAAATAAACAAATGGGGAGCAGCTAGCAACCCCTGTCCAACACGGTTAACAATCCCGTGGCGACATATGGGACAGCAGCTAAGAGCTCTAGACTAGCTACAACGAAGTTGGCTAGCACAGCAAGACTAAAGTAAAAGAGAAGACTAAGTTAACCATTAATTAAACACAGTAACAAGGCTATGAACTGTTCCTCTTGATCCAGATTTTAAATGACTCTTCCATGACAGTCTTGATAATCTGAAGACACATGTTCTCCTTTGTCCTAGCTGGTATACGTAGTTCCGTGCACAAAGAATTCAAATTGGCATTATGAATAAAACCTCTCGATCCAACGAGAAGGTTAAATTGCTTTACGAGATATCTCTTTTCTGACAGAGACTGCACTAGGTCGTAATATCTTGCAGTTTTTCTTTCGTCAGCTGCATCGAAGTTGGACTCATGACAGACAGTAAGTTCTACTAGGTAAATTCTCTGTACCACGTCGTTCCATAGAATGACGTCAGGTCTTTTGGCGGTCACAACGGTGTCTGTTGGAAATGGAACAGTGCTGCAGGCAAGATCAGCGAAAACGTTGTAATTACTGGTGGACGTATTCTGAGAGATGGTGTCGTAGATTATCTTGAGAACAGCGTCGTGCCGGGTATTATAACAGCCTCTCTTAAGGAGAACAGAACAATTATTTAGAACGTGTAGAAGAGTCTGTCGTTTATGGCAGAGTGGACATCCATCATTTGTTCTCTTCTTCCACAGCAGAAGATTGGCATTCGTTGGTAATGACTCCGAGACAGCATTTAGAATGAAAGAGAAATGTTCTGATGTTAAACTGTAAACAACTTTTGACCATAAATCTGGCGCAGAATTGTCAATCCGGCTTGTCGCTCCTTGCACTTTGCGGCTCTGCAGTGTCTCCAGAAGATGCTGCTGAAAGTTCTTGTCAAGTCTGTTTTTGGTCTTTTCACCAAGCGACGAGCCTGACAGTCCAGGTGAGTCTGATAAAGAAACAAGTCCTTCTCTAACTGAAGAAAATCTCTCAGGGTGAAACCCATTCACAGCAGCTTTTGTTGCCAGGTACCGGATTGTGTTATCAGATGAGGTCAAAAAACGAGCAGATTTAGATGCCTGAAATTTTGAGGAGCAGTGCGAAAGACAAGGAAGGCCAAGACCACCTTTGGACTTTTCCAAATATAAACGAACAGTGCATGCGGATCTGGGTAGTTTCGTCCATTTCTTCAAGAAGTAAGTCACTATGCTGTCCACGTCTGTTCTAACCCAACTGGGAGCCAGTGGTACTAAAGACAGTGACCAAGCGAGCCTAGGAAACACTCCTTGACTGTAAAGTTTGAGTTTTCGGCAACAGCTAAGCAGACAAGAATCAACTTTTTCCATTAGTTGACGAACTTTAGCCTTTAGTGATTCCTTGAAAGACACAGTGCTCAACTTCCCATTTACTGGCATTCCCAAAAACTTGAAGGTGTCCTCACCAAGAAATGGAATTGAAGAACCAGAAACAGAAACGGCAGGGTCACGGGCATGGTAAGACGGCTTGAACGATAAACTGAGCGATGAACATTTTGAAGGCTTGATGGACAGTTGTGACCAACAACACCACTTGGACACGATGTCGCAGAGGGTTTGTAGGTTCTTGGAATTTCTGGCGAGAAGAGTTAAGTCGTCAGCAAAGAGAAGAGTGTTAACAATATGCTCTGTGTTTTGTAACTTGTAACCAATCGATGGGGCAGACTTTTGTAATTGAAGAACTAGAGTATTTATCACTGTATTAAAAACTATCACCGAGAAAGGGTCGCCTTGGAATACCCCTTTGTGACATGGAATAGAAGGGGTGGACCATTCTGATGTAGATACCAGCAGCTGAAGTGATGAATAGAGATTCATAACCACTTTCTGTAAGTGGAGTGGCGCATGATGAAGAACAAAGCTTTCTCGAACCAACCAGTGAGGCACGGATCCGTACGCATTTGCAAAGTCCAACCAGCAAACAGACAGACAGCGACGATTCCTTCTAGCATCTTCCATGAGAGACCACAATTTAAAATGATGTTCATCTGTTCCACACACACCAGGCAAAAAGGCTTTTTGAACTGATGTATCCAGAAAACCATTACTCAGCAGGAAGTCGCACCATCTGTCTTTCAGGATTGAAGTGTAGATCTTTCCAATACAAGGGGTCAAAGCAATTGGCCTAAAGTTTGAAGGAGTAGTGGGATCAGCTGCAGCACCAGACTTGGGAATCAGTCGAATGACACCAGTTTTCCACAAAGATGGCACAGAACAGGATAACCAGCAACAATTGTATAAATCCACTAATGCTGGGAGGAGTGATGGACATTTCTTCAACACTAGGTCTAGTGTATTGTGAGATGCATCCCTTCAATACAATAGTCTAGTGTATTGTGAGATGCATCTCTCCAATACAATAGTCTAGTGTATTGTGAGATGCATCCCTCCAATACAATAGTCTAGTGTATTGTGAGATGCATCCCTCCAATACAATAGTCTAGTGTATTGTGAGATGCATCCCTCCAATACAATAGTCTGATGTATTGTGAGATGCATCCCTCCAATACAATAGTCTATGTATTGTGAGATACATCCCTCCAATACAATAGTCTAATGTATTGTGAGATGCATCCTTCCAATACAATAGTCTGATGTATTGTGAGATGCATCCCTTCAATACAATAGTCTATGAATTGTGAGATGCATCCCTCCAATACAATAGTCTGATGTATTGTGAGATGCATTCCTCTGATACAATAGAGTTATTAATTTAGTGTATGGAGAGATTGATGCATCTTCTAGTGTATTGTGAAGCAGACGTGCTGATTGAATTGTTTGTAAATTGTCCTAGTTGTAACAAGACAAGCAATCAAACATTGTCTGGCCAAGTATACAAAGGGTAATGTGTGTGTGTGTGTGTGTGTGTGTGTGTGTGTGTGTGTGTGTGTGTGTGTGTGTGTGTGTGTGTGTGTCCAGTGTGTGTGTGTGTGTGTGTGTGTGTGTGTGTGTGTGTGTGTGTGTCCAGTGTGTGTGTGTGTGTGTGTGTGTGTGTGTGTGTGTGTGTGTGTGTGTGTGTGTGTGTGTGGTTATTTGTATTTGCATGTCCGATTATCTGTCTGCATATACTTCATCTTTATAGAGCATTTGACAACGTTGGTATTGCCGCTCTTCGACTCTTTGTCTTGATAACAACAGAAAACTATCCGGTCAGAAACATGTTTGTTATTGCGTTGTGCTTTATTGAGACTTTGTGTTGTATATGTTTGCTGGCAGTTGATTTATTTGTCTGTTCTTTCTTCAGTTGCTTGTCTGTTTGTCTTCATTTTTTGTATTGTCACTTACTTGGTTTGTCTGCATTTATGTATTTCTATGTTTTTGGTTTGTTTGTTTGTCTGTTTGTTTATTGGCTGTTTTCCTTTCTGTTGGTATCTCTTATTGCGTCTTACACAGCAGCTCCTCTTTATTCTTTAACTGGTTAGTAGACTTCTTGTGTCTTTGGCTACATGCTAATGTTTAGTCTTGTTATTGCTGGTCATCATTCTTCTCTCTTGTAGAGTCTTATTTTTCCAACCTACTTGAGACGAGCGAGAAGCTGGTTCTTCTTTGGAGCTTTCATTTACATTGGAGTTTTTATTCTCACGGCAATTCTCTTGGCTATCATCGTTGAGGCATATTGGTAGGAATGAATGTTATCACATTCTTTATAGTTGCACTTATCAGAAACTATCACTCGATTGGAAATAGTATTTTATGGCTTTAGGTTGTGTTTGTCTGTTTGTTTGCGTGCTATGTTGTTTGCAGGCAATGCAGGTCACTTTGGTCTGTTTGTGTGGTGTTTTGCTTGCCAGTTGGTTTGCCTGTATCTTTGTACTTGCGTGTACCCCGGTTTGCCAGCACCTATTTATCTGTCTGTCTGTTTAATTAATTGTAAGTTTGTTTCTCTGTTTCTCTGTCTGTTTGTGTATCTGTCTGTGGAACTGCTTGCTTGTCGGTCTGTCTGTCTGTCTGTCTGTCTGTCTGCCTGCCTGCCTGCCTGCCTGCCTGCCTGTGCCTGCCTGCCTGCCTGCCTGCCGGTCTGGCTGCCTGCCTGCCTGCCGGTCTGGCTGCCTGCCTGTCTGCCTGGTTGTCTAGTTGTCTGTCTGTCTGGTTGTCTAGTTGTCTGTCTGTCTGACTGCCTGTCTGTTAATCATTTATTTGTCTTTGACATTCAAGGCTAAGTCCAATAGTTAATATATGACTTTGTTGTTTGCAAAGACAGGTTTGCTTTTACAAATTCCTAGCATATGTACAAGTAGAGTCTATGAGAATAAAGAATTTGTCTGTCTGTCTGTCTGTCTATCTGTTTGTTTGCTTTTGTGTTTGCCAGTGTTCTTCCTCGACATATTTGGAAGGCACAATGCTTTTCTTTCCTAAGCCAGTGCCCTTCATTCTAGTCTATGTTTGCTTCCGAAGGAACGGCTTAGAACAACTGGACATGATTATTGAAACTCACATATCATGTAGTCCCAGTGGTTTACTAAGTTCAAAGCAAAATACCCAATGAACCTTGCATTACATCATGCAAGAGCACTCACTACATGTACACACTGTTAGAGTGTACAGTGTCATAGCAGTTACCTATGGACTGTTTTGTTTCATCAGTTTTGGTTTGCAGAAGTTGGTGGGCATGGCCACTGAATGTACAGAGTGAGTGCTCTTTATTTCGATTTCAAAATTCCTGGCAAGAAGTTGTGGGAGAACTCTTATGTTTATCTATCCAGTCTATTCGTCTCATTGCCTGTCTCTAAAAGTTTGTTTGTTTGAGTTAAAGTAGACTTCATAATTGAACACTAACTTGTAAGGTTGTTGTGTCGATGTACTGGGCATATAGTAGGGTTGGGATTGCAAACCATTTTTCTGTTTGTCGTTGTTCTGACATTTTTGGTAATTTCTCGCTGATTGTGCATTTGCTGTGTGTGTGTCTGTCTGTGTCTGTGTCTGTGTGTGTGTGTGTGTGTGTGTGTGTGTGTGTGTGTGTGTGTGTGTGTGTGTGCGTGTGTGTGTGTGTGTGTGTGTGTGTGTGTGTGTGTGTGTGTGTGTGTGTTTACTTTTGAAACTTCTAGCTGATGGCATATGGTGACAAGTATATGCCTGTTTAGGTTGTATTTTAAGATTACGGTCAAGGAAGAGAGGTATAGAGAGCGGGAAGAGCTGGCAAAAGCTTGGAATTTACTTGATCCACTTGCAAATGGTAACACGTTTCTATTAATTTTACACCATAGATCACGTGTTCCCTTGATGACCACTTAGTGGGCGATGACATGTCTATGTACTGGCTTGTTTGGATGAGTGGCATCTAGATAGAAGGCTTCGTTAACTAGAAAACAGTTTCGTACTATTAGGTTGTAGTTACCGATCTAATTCATTGCAGGTGACCTTCCAGTTGAAGATCCCAAGTTCTTGTCGTTATTCAGAATACTAAAGCCAAATGTATGATATTTAATTGACCTCTAAACTGTCAACTTGTGGGACGTTCTGTTTACGTGTTTATAGCACACAGATGAGGAGAACCGTCAACTCATTCAACTGATTGACACAGAGGAAGATGGATTTATTGATTCGTATCAATGGACGACTCAACTTCGAGACGTTAGTCGTTCTTGTTGTTGCTACTTTGTCTTCATGTAATACAAAATTGCATCAATTTTGTAGGTTATGGAGGCAAAGTTTGAACACTGTGGAAGATACCTATTTGTATGTGCTCTACACTAACTATACGATAATCACACATGCTAGATAGTGTCCTTACACTTTGGAATCCCAGACGATTGTAATGTAAAGGTCTAGTACGGTACCCCAGTTCTACATACAGCGTGCATGTACAGTACACACTTGTACTACACTGTAGTGTAATGTATAGGTACTTTACACTGTATATACTAAATATTAAACTAGGGTACAGTAGATGTAAAAACCAGTCGACTTTAGTTTGTGTTTGAGACTGCCTTCTCTTAGTGGTGGCAAGATCTCTCTATTTCTTTACCAATAGCAAACGCTTCAAGGTCACATTATTGTGTTCTTCCATCCATTCTAGGACTGTGCCTATAATTGCATCATAAGCTTGACCTTGTGTCAGTCTGACTAAGCATTGAATTTTCCATTCTAAATCTGAACTGTGATCATACACTGATCTCATAAGAAATAGTGGCAAAGATTAACTCGTGAGGGTGGCAAAAGGCAGAGTCACTTCAATAATTAGGTTTTACGTGCACAACATTTGTAATCATGCAGGCCAGCTTATTTGTGCTGTGTGTCTATTTGGTGTACACTCGTTACGTGAATTTGGGCCAATTCAGCCATGATAAGCTGTTGTGCCATGAATGTAGTTTACTAGCCAGCTAGATCGTGCTCACTTGCCTCAATTCAGTTGCACTGTGTTGACAATTACAGCAAGCTGTGCTGTAGACTAGCTGCATATGAGTATGACGGTGTTGTCAGAGTGTAAGCTTTGTATGATCGATCACTATCGACCAAATTTGTAATTGAAACTACGCTGTTTCTACTCATTGATTCTATGTGGAAATGAAGTCGAATGTTTGATGGTTAGGTAGTGGCTTTACACAGCAGATCTTTGTTCTTGCAGATGACACACACACACACACACACACACACACACACACACACACACACACACACACACACACACACACACACACACACACACACAACACACACAAACACACGAGTCATTGTTTCTATTTGTCATTTGCAGCCTGCAGCTCTTGATTCTTTAATATTGTTGGCCAGTCGTCTTGTCAGTTCACCTCGTTTCCATCGAGTAACAGTGCTGTTGATAGCTACACATGCCATCTTGTTTTGTATGAAGTGGAAAGGCATGTCAGATAATGCAGATAAGACAATACAAGGTAATCACCTGACTTTAATGCAGCTGACATTTTAGTGTACATAAAATTAGAATTTAGTAATTTTATGGGCAAAATGGTAGACAGATGAATGATTGCAATGAAGGCAGGTTTCAGTACAGACTGAGCAGCAAGTAGACAAGATGAGAAGGAGCATTGGCAGATGGTCAGATGACAGGGAAGTTAGATAGGCTGGTGCAAGTTGGGTAAACAGACAAGCACACAGACAGACAGACTGACATACAGACTGACAGGCAGGCAGGCAGACAGACAGACAGACAGACAGATAGTCAGACAGACAGACCTATGTCTGTTTGTCTGTTAATCTGTCTGTCTGTCCAATTGTTTGTCTGTTTGTCTGTTAATCTGTCTGTCTGTCCCATTGTTTCTCTGTTTGTCCTAGTTCCCTATTGCATACATAATCAAAGTAGACAGACAGACTTTGAGCTATGTTTTAGTGTTGCTGATGTTGTGCTAGTTTTGATATGTATTCAATAGAGAACTAGGACAAACAGACAAACAATTGGACAGACAGACAAACAGGCAAAGACAGATCATTAAGAACTGAGTCAGATAGGCGAATGAACAAGTGGACAGACAAGCAGACCATCGTTGTGCATGGGTAGATGACATGACAATTGAGACAGCCACTTTCATATGAAGTCATGCAGTCAAACAGTGCAACATCATTTGTAAATTTATATCTATTTTTAGCATTGAAAACTGTGATTGTGAGCCTCTTTTGTGTCGAAATCTTGCTACGGAGTCTGACATGGACAACGGCCATCATCCACGACTATTTTGAACTGATTGATAGTTCACTGGTAACACACAACCTAATGTAAAACGAGGGGATAAGACAGTGATTTACGTGACATTTTGTGCAGGTGTTTGTGGCATTGATGTGTAACGCATTGGCGTATCCAGTGTCAGATATGGAGACAGAGAGAGTGCTTACAGTGGCTTCAGGAATCTGTGTTATGGGCAGACTTGCACTCAATCCACCAGAGGTTCATTCATTTGCAATGTGACTATGTTAACTGTTCACTTGTTTACGGTTTGTTTGTACATGCGCTTGCTAGTTCTTCCATACTTACGAGTCTGACTTCTGTTTGCTTGTTTGTTGTCGGGTATGGCTTGATGGGTGGGGATTGGATTAGTCTCGCGTAGCCAGCCCCTTCTACTTTGGACATCAGGACGGTAGGAGAGGGTCTGGCACAGTGTCTTTCTTGTTTTTGTGTTGCCACTCCATTGATAAACGGTGAATAGTGTGGTGAGAAGAAGTGGTCATTTATAGTAGTCAGGTGACCTTGCCTAATTCCAGAGCTTTTCATGTTGTTTCTGGTCCAGTTCTTCGTAAGAAGGTCACCTTTTACCAAGCTGGGTAAGCGTTTTAAGAAGTGCCACCAGAGCAGAACAGATCCTGTCGTCTTCATTCTAACCGGTCATAGGCAGCCCCACCCTCTTATAGTCGGATAGAATGAGAACGACATGATCTTCCTTTGTCAAAATGCTTACCAGTTTGATCAAACATTTGTATGGAAAACCAAACTATCTTTGTCTATCTCTTACCGAAAACAAGTCATGACAAGCTGTGGAATACCACATTGTTCCCATCAGTAATTAGCCAGTCACCTGAATACTGTAAACGACCACTTAACTCTCCCTGTGCTACTCACCATTTATGTGTGAAGTAGCAACACAATAACATCCTCAGCAGGCCCCCTGCTGTCTGAATGTCAACGAGGGGAGAGGATGACTGCTGGTAACTAGGTGGGAATGCGGTTTAGGTTATGGAGGCTAAACTTTGTTCACAATATTGACTGTTCAGCTGAGTGGCACACCTTATCAGAATAAACAAAAATGGAAATTTTGTGAATAATTACTGCATGTCAAAAGCGGCAAGCTTCAGATTTGAGAAGCATGCTGTTGAGGATTAGGCTCGAGTGTCCAGCTGGTCACTTCCCCCCTCCCCCCCCCCCCCCGGTGGAGAAAGACCGGCTGGAGACATTCGCCACTCAAAGGAAACCGCTGCCTCTCTATCCTCCAATCAGGATTTTACATGTTTGGCTAGTTTTTGTGCATGCACATGTATTCACGATACCTGCTGATAGCAATGCTCGTCGCTATTGGCTCTCTAATAGCTTTGTAACTGAGTAGTCAATTCCTTTTACCGTCTGATATCACATTTCGTTAGCGTGTCAGCTACACCTGCATGTCATCTTCTCCTTTGTCTTCCTTGGAGGAATAGGCAGCGCATGCAAAACAACTTCTAGTAGCTTAGGGTGTCATACGTTGCATGCATTGAACGAGTAGACGATCTACAAAGCGTGGTATTTGCACTCAACGCAGGGCGACGTGCAGAGCTATGATTTGCGTACATTGCGGTCGACCTTTGGTTGGCTTCTGTGGTAAACTTTGAGTCAAGCGATCTTAGAACGAGAAACAGACAACGAGAAGAGCTGGAAAGAGTCGACCTGTTGTTTGTAGACTTGGATGGCACGTGTCGAGACTACACGCACTTGTGGCAGAACGAAATTACATTAGCAAAGAGCCAATAGAGACGTGGATCCCTATCGAGGATGCACTAACATTGAACGGCACTCTGATTGGAGGATAGAGAGTCGGCAGTTTGTTTGAGTGGCGAATGTCTCCAGCCGGTCTTTCTCCGCCACGAGGGGGGAGATGACCGGCTGGACACTTGAGCCAGCTGAGGATAGGCTATGTTCTATGTCTGCAGAAAACCACACGCTGCTACTGAACTTGGCCCAATCATAATCTAGCATGAAGTTATGTGGGTATTATCGATTGCATGTTTGTTTATGTTAGGATGTTGCTTCATTGTTTATCGATTCTGCATTAGTTTGGCAAATTTATACCAGGTGTTGTATTTGTCTCGTTTGCAGTGGAAACGGTCGGTTTCAAAAGTGTTGACAAGTTTCGTTCCTGTTATGTGGGATCTTGTCATTCTCTACCTCATCGTATTGTGAGTCAGCATTTACAGAATTCTGTCGTACTGTTGTGTACATGTCAGTTGATTTGTATGACGGTTTGACATTGCATGAACTATTTCAACTGAACGAACCCACGACGTAAAAATCACAAACCAGATATGAAATGCTTAGAAATAACTACAAGAAGTTTGTTGTTTTGCAGTTTTGTTGCTTACACTTGCATTAACATGTGCTGACGTGTGTGTGTGTGTGTGTGTGTGTGTGTGTGTGTGTGTGTGTCTGTCTGTCTGTCTGTCTGTCTGTCTGTCTGTCTGTCTGTCTGTCTGTCTGTCTGTCTGTCTGTGTCTGTCTGTCTGTCTGTGTGTGTATGTGGTGTGTGTGTGTGTGTGTGTGTGTGTGTGTGTGTGTGTGCGCGCGCGCGCGTGCGTGCAGAGCTGTCCCCAGAATACAAAAGGCACAGCACTCTACCCATGCCTTGGCTTCCACTTGGTAGAGGCTCCATGCTTTGTGCTGTATGAGTGATTAGCCGTGAAGACAATGAACTTGTATTTGTATTTTGAAAAGTGGGAAGTTGTCTGCGGCCAGCAAGTAGTTCCTGGGATGCTTGGTTTGAAGATAAGACTAATTAGGGCAAAGACTGCCGTATGGTATAGTACATTTATGCAGTGGTTGTCAGGCACCGCTTACTATTTAGGTCATTATCTGATGGTAAGAACAAGGTCTGTGGATATCTGGACTTCCTATAATCCTATATCGGTAGATTCTCAACTTCTTGAGGTCTGGAAATTTTCTCAAGGGCTGTAATATGTAGCTATCATGTGGTCAAGCAAAGTGAGGTAAGACAGAGAGAGAAACTTCCTTTGGAGTCCATGAAAATTGGAATGGGTGGGGCCAAAAATACACACAGTGGGCAGTGTTGACAATTTCAGCCATGCCTTACAAAAATCTTAGTGACACCCTGGTGTGTGTGTGTGTGTGTGTGTGTGTGTGTGTGTGTGTGTGTGTGTGTGTGTGTGTGTGTGTGTATGTGTGTGTGTGTGTGTGTGTGTCTGTGTCTGTGTCTGTGTGTGTGTGTCTGTGTGTGTGTCTGTGTGTGTGTCTGTGTGTGTCTGTGTGTGTGTGTGTGTGTGTGTGTGTGTGTGTGTGTGTGTGTGTGTGTGTGTGTGTGTGCTGTGGCCCAATTGGTTACAGTGTGCTTGGAGAATGGAGACATCTGGGACCTTGCAGGGTTGCAAGATTAAGTCACAGTGATGGCGAGCTATGGCATAATTTCCTTGGGCAAGAACCTTGCACACATATGCCTCTCTCAACTCGGGAGTATAGATGAGTACCTGGTCTTTGACTGGGGTGGCAAAGTCCTCCAACTGTGCAAAGTCCATCAGCAACTGGGGTCTGGGTGGTACTCCGGATGCCCACACCACAGTTGGCGTCGCAATTGGTGCCCTTCAAGCCTTGCGAGCACCTGGCCAGGTTCCAGGAGATTGCTTAGCACGGCCCATAGCTCCTACTTAGTGCGCAGTAACCCCTTATCCATTTTGCCATTTTTGCCATTTGTGTGTGTGTGTGTGTGTGTGTGTGTGTGTGTGTGTGTGTGTGTGTGTGTGTGTGTGTGTGTGTGTGTGTGTGTGTGTGTGTGTGTGTGTGTGTGTGTGTCATAGTGTGTATGTCATTGTGTGTGTGTGTGTGTGTGTGTGTGTGTGTGTGTGTGTGTGTGTGTGTGTGTGTGTGTGTGTGTGTGTGTGTGTCTGTGTCTGTGTCTGTGTCTGTGTGTGTGTCTGTGTGTGTGTCTGTGTCTGTGTCTGTGTGTTTGGGTGTGTGCTGACTCGTACTCTTTTATTTCTCAGATTTATGTTTGGTGTTATTGGAATGGAAGCATTTCATAACGTTGACCCTCATGAGACTGTGGTAAATGAGTATGTTCACTACAACTACCAATGCAAGCTTGGATTCATTGACTTTCGGTAATTTTTTTATTTAATGTGTTGCAGCTCTAGCTATTGAATCTATTATTAGTTAGCAAGCTTATATTGATAACGATACGTTTTGTAATGTAAGTGGTCATTGGGATTTTCCAAATTGTTTGGATTTGTGGTGTGTGTAGATGTTCTCTTTTGATGGTATTTCAACTCACAACATCCAGCAACTGGCATGAACTTATGAATGCTGTGAGTTATGGTGTTTTTGAATATAATTGAAATGTACACCTACTAATGACACACACACACACACACACACACACACACACACACACACACACACACACACACACACACACACACACACACACAAACACACACACACACACACACACAGCACAGCACAGCACAGCACAGCACACACACAGCACACACACACACACACACACACACACACACACACACACACACACACACACACACACACACACACACAGCACAAACACAGCACACAACACACACACACACACACACACACACACACCAGTATTGGTTGACACACACACACACACACACACACACACCAGTATTGGTTGATTTTTATATAAACTTTATGGTAGACAATGTTGTCAGCCGGAGATGCTGCTGCTCTCTATTTTGTTGTCAGCTTTATCTTTATCAACCTAAGTGTGATGAAGTACGGAAGAGTTACATGTCTATATTGTGGCTGGTGATAGTGTGAATACTTTATCCTTTGTAGCTTATTTGTTGCCATTGCTATCGAAGCTTTCCAGAAGTATGGAAACAGAGACACCAGGAAGATTGATACAGATGTAAATTGGTTAATTACTTTGTTTGTTTACAATGTTTTGTTTTCAATTCGGAGTCACGTGCATCTTTATCAGAGTTTGTGTTTCTGATTTAGTCTTTCTTATTGTTTATGTCAGGATCTCACGTGGAGAGAGAAAGTGAAGAGATGGATAGATGCTCTTCTTGGATCATCGAAGGTTAGTCTTTGAATTGTCGTGAAGTGAAATTGAAGTGTTATGTAGTTGTTGCTTTGGTTAGCCTGAGAAGCAGGGCAAAGATGAAGATGGAACTGATTTGAAAATACGAAGTCCAAGCACTTTGCCACGTAGCAGACAGGTTTGCCAATCTAAAGAATGAGATTTACTTTTCAATAAGTTAATGTATTGAGAGGTGCATCTGGCCTATTTAGATTTGCATATCCCTATTGCAAAAGGATAATGTACTGAGATATACGTTTCTATAAGAAAATCATTGTATGTAAAGATTGATTTGTCTAATGCGAATGGCAATCAATTAAGACATGCTTTATATCGGTATCAATACAATGGTTTATTTATATCTGTTTGTAGGGCTCACTGAGACGTTCTGTTGACATGCGAGATACCAATGGAGCTGCTGTAGTTATTGAACCAGCCACAAGTGATGGAGAAATGTCTGATGATGTGTACACAGGACTGACTGTTGATAAACGAGTAATACTAGTGGCATTACGGTGTCATTTAGTGTTCTTCTCTCAGTTGCATGTTTGTTTGTTTAGCGTGAGGTGAAAATGAAGCGGAAAATGAAGAAGAGGAAGAGAGCCCATCGATTGGCACAGAAAGGTTTAATGGTAGTGAGGGTCATGATGGCGTTTAGGAAGACGAAAGACAGTGAAATATCACTAGAGCAAGGGGAGGAGGTTGTTGTTGTTGACAAGGTAATATTTATGTATAAGCTTGTGTGTGTGTGTGTGTGTGTGTGTGTGTGTTTGGTGCGATAGCTCAGTTGGTTAGAGAGTCATCTTACGGAGTGTTTACATCCGGGACCTTGAAGGGTTGCAAGTTCAAGTTACAGTGATGGCGGTTATGGCATAATTTCCTTCAGCAAGAAACTAACACACATTTCCTTCATTCCTCTCAGGAGTATAAAAGAGTACCTGGTCGTTGACTGGGATCCCAAGCGGCCATCGGCTTTGATGTGACATCAGCCACTGGAGTCCTGGTGAGACTTTGGGTGCTCACACCACACTTTGCTTCACAAGTCGGTGTTCCTGTGAGTGCCTGGCTCGGCTCCACGAGTTTGCTAGCACAGGCCCAGAGTTTCCTGAGTAGCACACAAGGCCCAGCGTAACAGCTGGGGGCATAACCTTAGAGAAGCAGCTCCTGACATTTAGGATTTTAGGATTTGTGTGTGTGTGTGTGTGTGTGTGTGTGTGTGTGTGTGTGTGTGTGTGTGTGTGTGTGTGTGTGTGTGTGTGTGTGTGTGTGTGTGTGTGTGTGTGTGTGTGTGTGTGTGTGTGTGTGTGTGTGTGTGTGTGTGTGTGTGTGTGTGTGTGTGTGTGTGTGTGTGTGTGTGTGTGTGTGTGTGTGTGTGTGTGTGTGTGTGTGTGTGTGTGTGTGTGTGTGTGTGTGTGTGTGTGTGTGTGTGTGTGTGTGTGTGTGTGTGTGTGTGTGTGTGTGTGTGTGTGTGTGTGTGTGTGTGTGTGTGTGTGTGTGTGTGTGTGTGTGTGTGTGTGTGTGTGTGTGTGTGTGTGTGTGTGTGTGTGTGTGTGTGTGTGTGTGTGTGTGTGTGTGTGTGTGTGTGTGTGTGTGTGTGTGTGTGTGTGTGTGTGTGTGTGTGTGTGTGTGTGTGTGTGTGTGTGTGTGTGTGTGTGTGTGTGTGTGTGTGTGTGTGTGTGTGTGTGTGTGTGTGTGTGTGTGTGTGTGTGTGTGTGTGTGTGTGTGTGTGTGTGTGTGTGTGTGTGTGTGTGTGTGTGTGTGTGTGTGTGTGTGTGTGTGTGTGTGTGTGTGTGTGTGTGTGTGTGTGTGTGTGTGTGTGTGTGTGTGTGTGTGTGTGTGTGTGTGTGTGTGTGTGTGTGTGTGTGTGTGTGTGTGTGTGTGTGTGTGTGTGTGTGTGTGTGTGTGTGTGTGTGTGTGTGTGTGTGTGTGTGTGTGTGTGTGTGTGTGTGTGTGTGTGTGTGTGTGTGTGTGTGTGTGTGTGTGTGTGTGTGTGTGTGTGTGTGTGTGTGTGTGTGTGTGTGTGTGTGTGTGTGTGTGTGTGTGTGTGTGTGTGTGTGTGTGTGTGTGTGTGTGTGTGTGTGTGTGTGTGTGTGTGTGTGTGTGTGTGTGTGTGTGTGTGTGTGTGTGTGTGTGTGTGTGTGTGTGTGTGTGTGTGTGTGTGTGTGTGTGTGTGTGTGTGTGTGTGTGTGTGTGTGTGTGTGTGTGTGTGTGTGTGTGTGTGTGTGTGTGTGTGTGTGTGTGTGTGTGTGTGTGTGTGTGTGTGTGTGTGTGTGTGTGTGTGTGTGTGTGTGTGTGTGTGTGTGTGTGTGTGTGTGTGTGTGTGTGTGTGTGTGTGTGTGTTCATTTCTATGTCGGTCTGTTTGTCGGTCTGCATGTCTTGGATTGTTTATGTCTGAGTTTATTTATCTATTGCTCTGTTTGTCTATTATATGTTTATGTTTGTTGTTTGTTTATTTGTGTTTATTTTATTCATTAGTTTATTTGGTTGTTTATTTTTTCTTTATTTGTTTGTGTGTTAATTTTGTTGTTTATTTGTTCCTTTTTGTTTGTTTTTATTCATTTGTTTGTTTGTGTTTGTTTGTGTTGTTTATTTTTATCATTTGTTTACTTTTTGGTGGTTTTTGTTTTTCATAGTTTGTTTGTTTGTTATTTGTTGTTTGTTTACGTGTTATCTTATCTGTTATCTTATTCCTTATTTATTTACATGTTTGTTGATTTTTTTTTGTTTAGGTGTTGATATGTCTGCCCTTCTTTATGTTTTCATGGTTGTGTATTAGTCTCTATTGCGTCCCCTGATTGCTCGGTTATTCTACATCATCTCACTTATTTCTGTTGTTCATCGGTTTTCTAGGTGGAGGAGTGGATGAAGGGAAACAAGGACGATGGCAGCACAGGATGGTTTCCTTCTTCTCATGTCTGTCAACTAAACCAGGATTCTGTTCGTCAGCCGTCTGCAAATGGATCAAGAGCACAACCAGTATCTACAGCCATGAATGGAGAGACAGTGAAAAGCAAATCATCAGATATAAACACGACAAACACACCAAATAACAACTCGTCTTTATTTTCTAATCACATCCCACTTCCTGGTCAGGTCAGTATCTTATCATCATTTTTTACTACATATCTCTGCATCAGATTGGTATTCACGTCCTTCATAGAGTGTTGAGAGTGCTAAGCCTGTCACAAAGGTCTCGGATATGGCTGCGGTATCAACATCAACATTTTCAACTCAAAATTCAGTAACACCTCAACTGTGAGTTACAGCCAGTTTCTCAACGTGTTTGTGTTGATAGTTTCCCTGTGTTCTTATCTAGTGCCTCTCACACATCCAAGCCGAAGGTGCAAGAGATCGATGGATTGTCGAATTACTATGACTTTGATAGATGTCTGTGTTGTAGCTTGTTATGGGCAAGGGGGGAGACTGGAGACGAACAATACAAGACATGACAGTGATGAACCCAGAAGAGGTAAGATGCAGAGAAGAATGACAATACATGATAGTTTATGAAGCAAACAATGACACAAGTTTTTTGTTACCTTTGATGTTTATTTTGATATTTATGGTCAGATTTTTGTAACTGGTGGAGTGCAGTGCTATAGGTTGATGTTTACAGTACACATGTAGAGTTGCTAATGCAACCGAGTTGATTAGTGTTCGTATCACTGAAATTGTTCAAAACTATTGGCCTTGGAAATTATACTTTCTCCAATACTGTGTTGCTTACATGTATGGTATGCCAAATTGTTCCTAATTTATCAAGGGTGGCGATTCTGTCAGCATGTTGTGTAGAAGTTGTGCTATCCTTGTGTTGCATTTCACACCAGGCAGGAAGACAGACAAACAGGCAGATAGACAGATATTTCCAACTTCTTCCATTTTGCTGATGGGGCTGCAGCCTGTCGACAAGAGGAACAGAAAAAGGCACATTATGCCAAAGAGACATACCAAATAGGTGTAAGTCAGTTCAAGTAGACCCACTGGTTGTAAAGCAGTGCAGTTGTTGGGGAAAGCAGACTGAAGTCTACCTTGATCAATCGTCAAAACTATGAAAACAACTGGAGAAAGAGAATGACCATCCAGCTTTAGAGAAACGGTGCAAGCGTGTTCCTGCAGAAGACTTTCAGCTTGGTAGAGCCATTCGCAATCAATGTCTCTGTCTTATAAGCAAGTTTTTGAACATGCAGGGACGCGTATGTCCCTAACTTGATAACTTAACTTTGTTTGCTTGTTCTATTTAGCAGTTGGACAGTGTCTTAGTCCTTGCTTATTATCGAACTTTATTTATAAAAATATGTGAAAGACAGACAGACAGACAGCCTGGTTTGCCGGCAAGCAGGCGAACGGACGGGCAGAC
>NC_085086.1:527200-617200 GCF_963422355.1 Corticium candelabrum
CTGTCTTGGACTGGCCTGCTAAGTCGCCAGCTGCAAACCCCATTGAAAATCTATGGCATGTTCTGAAGGTTTGGGCAAATGAAAAACATCCTGAAACCGAACAAGAGTTGTGGGAAGCAGTGCAGATGGCTTGGCGCGAAATACCCAAGTGATTAATTAACAACCTGATAGAGAGTGTCAAAAGACGAATTGAGGCTATAGGACGAGCGAAAGGAGGAGCAACCAAATATTGAGAATTTAACGGAGTGTGCGTGGGTTATTTGGAGTGTGTGTGTGACCCGTTGAACTAAACCGGCTTTCTTAAAAGCCACAAATTTCTTCAAAGAGAGCGAAATCCTGACATGGTAATGCATGGGGGCGGTGGTTAGTCTGGTCATCCCTTAATCGTTTTGTTGCTACGAGTTGTCAAAGCGTCCAATCAAAACAATATCAATACTCAATTAGCATGATTTGATGTAGAATCAGATCAGGGGCGTCGCGTAATAGGGGCTAGAGGGGGCTGAAGCCCCACCACTTTTCGGGCCGTTTTCCATTTTTCAATATCAAAGACGGGAGCCGAAGTCTCAGCAGCGAGTCAGCCCCACCACTTTTTGCGCCCACACGACGCCCCTGATCAGATGCAGCTTTAGGCGGGTCAGCAGGTATATTCATAAATCTGCAATGTTCTGTTGATTTTCCTGCCTCAGCTGATATGGGGGGTGGCTCCATAATTATGCCCATGTCTGTATATATATGTGTGTGTGTGTGTGTGTGTGTGTGTGTGTGTGTGTGTGTGTGTATACATTCAATTTCGCTAAACTTAATTAATTAATTAAGGTGTGCCGCTGTGAGCATGCGCAGCGAAGGCAGAGCTGTGCATCTGTTTGTTGGGCGGTGAGACTCTTACCGCTGTATCTACTACTTCAACTGTGGCCAGAAAAGGTCTCTACGCGTAATAACTGATGTTTTCTTAGATTTTGACTCGTGGGCTTCGTTTCGTTGTGTGATTTCAAGATGCGCATGCGCAGTGAAAGTATACGTTATTTGGCATCGTACTACCTTAGTACTAACGTTTTCTCGACGTCCTAGAAACTGTACAATGCATCAAACTATGCACGGGCGCGTTTCTTTTTTGTCATCGTAAAAACGAGATAAAAGTGAAGGAAATTTTTGAGTGTTTTGAATTTTTGAAAGACAGTTTTGAATGCAACTGATGCATTGAATACAGATTTCGACCAGCTAGATATAGTCTGCAGATTGTCATTAGGTTGAAAGAAACTCTATGCATCAATTTCTTCCGTCAGAGCACAACGAGCCAGCAGCCATGCATACAAAATCGTGGCATAAATAAGTACAAGTCATGAAAACATGCAGTGGAACAGTCAACCGAGACATGCAAGTTAATGTCAATGCGGGGGGGGAGAGGGCTCACAGCGTGCCCCAGCATTAGAAGGCAGAACTTTAGAAAATACCGGAGCAATAGATCGGCGACGACTTCTAGGTAGTGGTGTGGTTACTGGCAACTGTATAGGACCAAATATTCTACGTTGAATGGCAATTCCATTAGTACAATGAGCAGTTCCTTCGCAGATGTCATTATTGTTCTAACAGATAGTCAGCCATGAACCAAAACGTATTGATGGTGGAAAATACACTTCTTGCTCAAGTTGTGCTTGCACACTCTAGGCACGCGTGTCCATTTCCTGAAGTTGTGATGTAGATATTCCATGACCAAACCTATTAAGGAGAGTGACAACCTGCTTTGCTATCAGTGATATGTTTCACCGCCATTGGAAGGCAAACGTATTTTGGTGGCTTGACTCAACCTCTTGCTTTTCTGTAAATAATGTCTTGTGCTACCGACAGAATACTTCTGTGCATTGGTGGTGATGAAGACTGCATGTGCATGGTCTGTTGTCTGAGCATTAGAATCCCCATCCATATAACAAAAGCTAAAATTTGTACAACATAGGATGCACGTTCACTGAGTCTCCAGTAAGATCTGCAAGTGTAAGAGGCCATGTTGATGTTGGCATTTCTCGAATTTCTTGTCGAAGCATCAGGCAACGTGATACATTTCACGAAGAGCTTCACTCTTCTTTCCATGATGGAATCCTCTAAAATCCGAATTTAATATCCTACTTCAACATGGTCAGCATTGTCCTGACTTGAATTGTCTTGACCATATACCTTCTATTGGCTGTCTTCACTTTGTTCCATCAGCTCTATGACACGAAACAAAGGTAGACTTGCTGCAAGTACTATGCAGGCTAGATGAGGGCTGGTA
Organism: Corticium candelabrum; assembly: GCF_963422355.1. Classification (NCBI taxonomy): domain Eukaryota; kingdom Metazoa; phylum Porifera; class Homoscleromorpha; order Homosclerophorida; family Plakinidae; genus Corticium; species Corticium candelabrum. Next base: position 529,467 of record NC_085086.1, read on the forward strand.
GAACACCAACTGTTGACCAAACCATGCACGAAGCTTACGTTTCACTTTCTCTGTCCTGTATTTTATGGAATTGCAATTTCATTTTCAAAATTGAAAAACATTGGTTGCAATTTGCACACTATAGGATCAAAATGTTAAAAGTAGCCAAATTTTGGGAAGCACGTGCCCCCATCAGGGCCCCGATAGCTACGCCACTGAGGTAAAAGACAGCCACGTGAGTTACGTTCTTAACGTCACTAGTAATCTGTAGAGCAATGTCTGCCGACAGTACGTACACTTTCACACAGTCATCTGTCACCACTGAATCAGTAGCAAGGAAATGATTTATTATTATTAATTAATTAATTAATTACTACAATAGCAAGAATACTCGCGTAGTAAACGCACGATTGTCGTATAAATACATGAATCTGTTAGATAACTAGATATGCTATTTTGACTGCATATTGCGCGGTGCAGTATTTCTCAACCAAACTAATTCATCTACACTACATTCATCTTTGTCGAAGGCAATTCTGTTAGCAGCGTCCGCAAGTCTCCCTGCAATATCGGTAGATGTTAGGAACAAAGCAATAACGTTTGTAGCGAAGGCAGATAGACGAGTAATTTTGATCGAAACATGCTACAACACAAAAAGTGAATAGTTAATTGCAACATCAATCAAATGTGCGTGCGTGTCTGTCTGTCTGTACGGCAGTCTGTCTGTCTGTCCGTCCGTCCGTCTCTGTCTTCTGCCTGTATGTCTAAATGTCTGTCTTTCTGTCTGTACGGCAGTATGTCTGTCTGTTTGTCTGTCTGTCTTCCTGCCTGCCTGCCTGTCTTATGTCTGTGTCTGTTTGTTTGCCTGTCTGTCTGTCTCTCCGGGTGTCTGCCTGCCTACCGGTCTTGTGTGTCCGTGTGTCCGTGTGTGTGTGTGTGTGTGTGTGTGTGTGTGTGTGTGTGTGTGTGTGTGTGTGTGTGTGTGTGTGTGTGTGTGTGTGTGTGTCCGTGTGTCCGTGTGTGTGTGTGTGTGTGTGTGTGTGTGTGTGTGTGTGTGTGTGTGTGTGTGTGTGTGTGTGTGTGTGTGTGTGTGTGTGTGTGTGTGTGTGTGTGTACATCAGTCTGTCAGTCAGTCTGTCTGTCCGTACATCAGTCTGTCTGCCTGTTTGTCTATCTGTCCGTACGTCAATCAGTCTGTCTCTGTCTTCTGTCTGTCTGTCTGTTTGTCTCACCAGGCTTTTTTGGAGCCCCAACGGCTTGTGCGAAAACTCTTCCAACACTCGGATAATCACAAGTCTCCGAACATCTCGATTGAGATCCACCTTGCGAAGCAGGTCTAGCATTGATTAGAATCGGATTACAACATCTCACTTCTCCTCCCTTTACTTTACACGTCGAAGACGGACAGAGACGGACTTTATCGCTCGGGCACTGCTGCGTAGAAGGAACACTGACTATACAAGACAAATGCAAATAATTAGAAAATATTCGAGAGCAAGTCTGTTAAGTTAAACATTGATGTTACCTTTGCAAACAGAACTTGCTGGTTTGGCTACAGAAAGAAAACGACAATTAACACAGAAGAGAGGGAATAACGTGTTTGCATGTGTTGGAGTTTGATTTTGTTGCAACAAAATATTAAGCTTCTCACCTGTTGGCTTTTTGGTAGAAGCTTTTGTCGATTTCTTAGTTGGAGCTTCAGTTTTAGCTTCAGTTGGAGCCTTAGTTGGTGCTTTAGTTTCGGCTTTGGTTGGAGCGTCAGTTTTTGTCTCTCCTTGAGGTTCCGCAGTTTTAGCTACAGTTGGAGCTTTAGTTGCAGCTCTAGTTGGCGCTTTGGTCGGAGCGTCAGTTTTTGTCTCTCCTTGAGGTTCCGCGTCGTCATTTTCGTTTGGTGCCAGTGGGTTCCGGCAGTCTTCTTGGCACATGTTGCGTCGCAGAAGTCCGCCAAATAGAGAGACGACTTTTCCTGTCTGTGTACAACATTGATCTCTTCCCTCGACGAGTTTACAATAGTAGAGTTCGTCAGGACATTTGTTCATGTCGCATGTTTGGCTGGCACTCAATGTGACTACATCAGATTAGCAATTAAGCTAAATACACAAACAGGAGAGTGCACAACGCCTCACCACTGCAACCAGTGGGATATCTTTTCTGAAATGGAGTTCCTATAAGTAAATATACTTTTAATGAAATTGATAAAACATTTTGTTTAATATACATTAAAATATTTGTTGGTAGACTGCATGCACTTCTCACTATATTACCCTATTGTATTGAAAATATATTCTAAGTTTGTATGTCTGCCTGTCTGTCTGTCTGTCTGCCTTTCTTATGCCTGTCTGTCTGTTTGTCTGTCTGTCCATCTGCCTGCATACCTGTCTTGTGTCTGTCTCTTTGTCTCTCTCTGTCTGTCTGTCTGTTGTTACGAACGTCAGTCTGTCAGTCAGTCTGTCTGTCCGTACATCAGTCTGTCTGTCTGTTTGTCTGTCCGTCTGTACATCAATCAGTCACTCTGTCTTCTGTCTGTCTGTGTGTCTGTCTGTCTGTCCGTTTGTCTGTTTGTCAATTAACATTTATTTGAAACATACATCTATACAACAAAATATTAAGCTTCTGACCTGTTGGCTTTTTGGTAGGAGCTTTCGTCGATTTCTTCGTTGGAGCTTCAGTTTTAGCTTCAGTTGGAGCTCTAGTTGCAGCTCTAGTTGGCGCTTTGGTTTCGGCTTTGATCGGAGCGTCAGTTTTTGTCTCTCCTTGAGTTTCCGCGCCGTTATTTTCGTTTGGAGCTGGTGCCTGGGGTTGAGTTCGTGTCAGTGGGTTCCGGCAGTCTTCTTGGCACATGTTGCGTCGCAGAAGTCCGCCAAATAGAGAGACGACTTTTCCCGTCTGTGTACAACATTGATCTCTTCCCCCGACGAGTTTGCAATAGTAGAGTTCGTCAGGACATTTGTTCATGTCGCATGTTTGGCTGCCACTCAATGTGACTACATAAGATTAGCAATTAAGCTAAATACACAAACAAGAGAGTGCACAACGCCTCACCACTGCAACCAGTGGAATATCTTTTCTGAAATGGAGTTCCTATAAGTAATGAAATAGATAAAACATTTTGTTTATTAAATATACATTAAAATATTTCTTTGGTAGACTGCATGCATCTCTCGCTATATTACCCTATTTTATTGCAAATATATTCTAAGTTTGCATTGATGTTGGACAAAAACTAAAATTCCAATTCAAGTGCCTTTCAAGTTTGTACCTAGAAACTGAACAGTGTCGTGTACGGTGGCAGAGAATTGCCTCAGCGTGTGTCTGTTGTCATGCATGCGGGAAGCTGTAGCTGCGGTGGAATCTCAATAAATGTGCGATAACGTTTAATTGTATAGCCAAACGCGCGCGTCCCCACTAGCTGCACGTGCAGTCAGATTTGTGTAATCACAGCAACTGTATTGATGCATGAATATGAAGCAGAAAGGTGGAAGCAAAAGACGCCTATGCAGCCCTAAAAGTTCTGATCTTAACCTCTCTACTCATTCATCACTACATGTTGAGTAATGCATGCAACTCACCAGCTGCGGCTCGTTTCGAGAGTACCGCGATGTCTCCGTTTTCTTCGTAAAATAAGTCGGACACCGCAAGACCGTGAGCTACAGAACAAGTAGTAAATACAAATTACTGTCATTACCAAGTCACACGTTCCTAGAACCGGCACTCTAGCATGAGAAATGAAGAGAAACGAATCGCAAAAGAGAGCTATACAGGATTGTTTGTGTATACACACACGGAAACATGCCGAACACAAAGAACCCGGCCAGCAACCGAGCAACCGTTTGCGTGTACACAAGCCAAGCCCGAAAACCGCGCCACTGCTAGCATCTCTTTGCCTATTCCGTGTCTACTTACCTGCAAACGCTAGGCTGCCAAGCACGAGTAGAACAAGAGAAACTTTCATGTTGTCGTGCCGACGCGTCGGGATGAAGACAAACTGAAACTGAGCGGCAAGTGAGAAGACCGAGTGTTATATAAGTGCCTGTCACGTGACCTTCCTATTTGTAGCTAATTAGTGATGAATGAGTCGGTGGGCAAGGTCAACGGAGACGGTTGTGGCTTGGTACGGAAACCCGACAAGAGGCATCCAAATTCGTTGTGACGATACGGCGATGCGGACCGGGTGGTACGTTTGCCACCGTTGCCATGCGACGATGCATGGTTGGTGTGATTAGGGTGTGACGCATAGCGATGTATGTGATTGGTTGACCTGAGCGCCTAATATGCAGGTGCCGGTGTTGTTGATTGTTGTTTATTATAAAAGTGGCGCATTTGTGAGGAATCAGGATGTGCGCACGTGTGATGACGTCATCTTTTCTCTGATGTTCTGGTGCCTAGATACAGTGTAGGTGCTTGTACCGATGACTGCAGAGAAAGCCCAGTTGTACAGAATGTACAGTAGACTCCGTGATATTAATTAATTAACAAACGTGTGTGTGTGTGTGTGTGTGTGTGTGTGTGTGTGTGTGTGTGTGTGTGTGTGACGCGCGCGCGAGCTTGAAAGTGTCCGCACGAATGATCTTCTTCTCTGTATTCTGTTTCTCTGGCGCACACCTGCTGTACATGCGACAGAAAGACTACAATCTCCATCCATCCATCCATCCATCCATCCATGCCTATACACACTCATATTGGAAGCCGTCGTGCAGCGACTACAAATTCAATTAATGTCAGCAAAGGTAAGCATCCAGCTATACACAACAGAGTAGAGAAGTACTAGAAACGAGAATACAAAGATGATTCTAATTAACTAACTAAGCTCACTATCAGTGGCGGATGGAGCCTCATGAAACCCATTAATTAAGTAGTGTACGTGTACCAATAGCACAAGCCATATATATGCATGTTGTTTGTTGTACTGTACTGAATAACAATTTGTGCATGTTTAGTGTCGGATATAATTTCATCTAACTCTGTCTTTCCGTGCCTAGAGACTCTCGATCTGCATGCGTCTTTCGTATATTTCTCCAAATAAGTGTGTTACTATGGCGACACTGTTCCGGACGGCAAATGAAAGTAGTGGCCTAATCATTGTTCATCAACAATGCATTATACCGTGTGTGCGTCCGTGTGTGTGTCCGTGTGTGTGTGTGTGTGTGTGTGTGTGTGTGTGTGTGTGTGTGTGTGTGTGTGTGTGTGTGTGTGTGTGTGTGTGTGTGTGTGTGTGTGTGTACAAGCACTCAGAAACACCATGCAAAACAAGCAAAAACTTTGGTTTTTGACTAGTGGGTGTGTTTTTAAACTGAATTTAAATTAATAATTTTAAACTTATGTATTTGTATACTTAGTTGTAATACTTCTCGTTGTAATTACATACTTGAACTCTACCAAGTTTGCTCGCATATCAGTTCGAGAAAGGCAGTTTGCATTACAGTAGATGAGGTAAAGTACAGTGTCTAGTGAATGATTTGTTTGTAAATATAATTATTATTGACATTAATAGTAAATAATAAAATGATAACAAAATAAATTGGCGCACGGGTTGTTAGGCCAACTACTGTCGAACAACTGATTTTATTCTTGTGGCCTAGTTACTGAACTCGCACGTATGTTGGCAGGTTATATGATATTAGTGTTAGTAACATAAATTACAGTAGGCTGTTTGTGGTCTGAAGGTCATGACAATGCAAATGTATATGGAGCCATCTATGTATATACCCATCTATGTATATACCTTTCAGTAGTGACCATGACATTATGCTAAAGGCGCGGTTGGTCTGTCAAAGCGTGTGGTTTTAACCAAGTGTTTGGTGAGTATAGAGTATTGAGTCAAAACTGTCGGTGTTACATGTCGTGATACCGAAGAGAAACTATAAATAAGTTGTTGACTTTCAGACATCTGATCCTCTGGTTTTAGGTTTATCATATGCGCTAACAGCACTGTGTGTGTATGTGTGTGTGTGTGTGTGTGTGTGTGTGGTGTGTGTGTGTGTGTGTGTGTGTGTGTGTGCGTGTGTGTGTGTGTGTGTGTGTGTGTGTGTGTGTGTGTGTGTGTGTGTGTGTGTGTGTGTGTGTGTGTGTGTGTGTGTGTGTGTGTAATGAGTCAACCATGTTTGCGTTCAGGAAAGAAGCCAAGAAAGGAATACCAAGCTTTGATTTAGCATTAGATCAAAATGTCACTCATCATACATGGTATGTGGTACAGCCTTTTAGCCTAAAAGCTCCATTTAATTAAAACCTCCAAAAATAAGAGTGTTTACACTCACATATATACCACCTCACACACTTTAGTATCCGATTGAGATCCCTAACCACAACAAACAAAAATACTTCTCAACCCTTCAGTACCCAAACTGCATATTCTTAGTATTGACATAACGTCATACAAAAAGTCTAAGTGTTTTCCTTCTTTGCTGACGTAATAGTATGCAATTAGTATTTCCAGAAATAATCAAAACGTTTTTTCTATCTCATCACAGCAACAGCCTAACAGGATAAGAGGCATACCTTGTATAACACTGTGTTTTGAACAAAGTATGTATGCAGTGCATGCTGCTGTTGTTGTTGCTGCTGCTGCTGCTGCTGCTGCTGTGTGTGTGTGTGTGTGTGTGTGTGTGTGTGTGTGTGTGTGTGTGTGTGTGTGTGTGTGTGTGTGTGTGTGTGTGTGTGTGTGTAGCCATACCCTTCTGATAGCACATGACTCAACTCAAACACACGCACACCACAATTGCCACTTATGAACGCACTAAAATATACTCCACTGGAAAAAAAAGAGAATCCTGGGCAGTAATTTAGACCTTTGATGACAACTACGTGTGTCCATCAACAACACATGTTCACATAACCTCAATCAAACATGTTCAGGGTCTTTGTCAATGACTTGGTTTACATCGTCTTCAGCCTCATCATCACTGGAAGATGAACTGTCACTAGAGATGTCACCTAAAGATGACACTCCAGCAGTTTGAGACGATGACTGACGTCTGGGTCTACGATTTGATGTAGTTGGCAGATGCAGCAGCTATACAAAAACAGGAAATATCTAAGTATACAATATAAATGTGTGTGTGTGTGTGTGTGTGTGTGTGTGTGTGTGTGTGTGTGTGTGTGTGTGTGTGTGTGTGTGTGTGTGTGTGTGTGTGTGTGTGTGTGTGTGTGTGTGTCGGCTACAACAGCTCAGCCAGTAAAACTAAAGTGCAAGTAACTGCACCTATGGGTATACTGTTCTTTCATCTCCATTTGTCAAGTTCACAAAATGATGCTAAATTCCCAAGTTACAACGAAATGGCCTTGCTTAAAAGGTCGGCCCTTGTAAGCGCTCACAACTCATTCCTGGGGCAAGGAATGCAATCAACTCATTAGCACAAAATTCTTCAACTCTGCTGCACCTAATCGCCTACACCGAGGGACATGCAGAGCTCCAGCAATTACTCCCAATTAATCTTGAAATTTATCTGCTTGCTCTTGAATAAACTCAGGGACCTCACAAAACATGCTCAATGGTCAGATTAAATGAATTGCTTGCATTTTACATTACTTTGTGCGCAGTGAAGCATCAGTGGTGCTTATGCTGTCATTAGACTATTGTATTGGAAAGATGCATCTTTGTGATACATTAAAGTAGAACCATATCTTACCTCTACAGGAACTACTCTGCCATGATTCATCAAGACGGTCGCTAATAGAAGCTTGAAACGTGGCGATACACTTGCCCCTCTTTGTCTAAACTCTTCATAGACAGACAAACAACCGTTTGGATCTTGAAGATGTTCTAAAACGCAATCAATAGACGTTCAGACTCAACACAATAGATACATTCAAAATACGTCATTACGATATGCCCGTAGCAGTGGCATCCCACACAGGTCATACTGCTCCTCCACTGTTAAATGAGACAAAGTGGTCATCAGTCTCCTTATCCGTTCAACCTAATAATCAAAACCTGTTGTATACTTCAGTAATTAATTGACTCATTGAATGATAGTTAATACGTCTCCTTCATTGGCACATATGTTGACATATATGCCATAGACAGATTCATTTTCACCAAAATCGACTTTCTATAAAGAATACAACAATTTATAAATGCAGTCTCAGTGATTAGCAAATGAGACATAGACTGGTAAAAAATAAACAGACAGATATATAGATAATTACCAGAAAGACAACTATATAGTCAATTAAAACAAATGCCAAAAACGTTACAATTCAAACTGAGTTCACACTCATGCTGTTTCTTCTGCCAGTTTTCAAGGCATCTTCCTACCCATCATATATACAGGAGATTTGAACTCTGTCAATGCTTTCATTCTGTTTTTGTCACACAGACAAACGTACAGACAGACAAATAGAAAAACAAACAGACAGGCTGACACGTATCTAAGATGACTTTCTATGCAGTTTACCATCTCCTTTGCTAGCTGCACCATGATTGACGTTCAAAATTAATGGAATTTGGACAGACAGACACACAGATAGAAAGACAAACAGACAGAATGACAGACGAAAACGTCAGATAATTGACAAAACAAATACACCAACTTGTTTTCCCAAAAAGTAAATATTGAAAACACAACAACTCACTGCCATAAAGTCGTCTGCTCTGTCAAGATTGCCAGCCCTCACATGGGCAGAAAACAATAAGGGATCAACAAATTCCTGCTTCATCACTTGAAAATCTTCCAGAATTAACTGATTAACTACACACGAGCAGACCAAATGATAAGATGGCTAACTCACATATGCACACAGACAAACAAACATATAGACAAACAAACAGACAGACAGACAAATTGACAGACAAACAGAGAGACAGGCAAAAAGACAGACAGACATACAGACAAACAGGCAGATAGACAGGAAGACAAAGAGAATGACAGACAGACAGACAAACAGACAGACAGACAGACAGACAGACAGACACACACACACACACACACACACACACACACACACACACACACACACACACACACCTAACCTAAATGTCAGGAGCTGCCTCTCAGAGGTCACGCCCCAAGCTGTTCTCAGTGCGCTCCCCAGGCAACTCAGGGTCTGCGCTAGCAAACTCCTAGAGCTGGACCAGGCACTTGCAGAAGCACCGACTTGTGAAGCCAACTGTGGTGTGAGCACCCGGAGTCTCACCAGGACCCCAGTGGCTGATGTCATGTCACAGCCAATGGCCGCGTAGGTCCCCAGTCAATAAACAGGTACTCATTTATACTCCTGAGTTGACAGAAGAAATGTGTGTTAGTTTCTTGCTTGGGAAATTATGCCATAGCTCGCCATCACTGTGCCTTAAGTAGTGACACTTCAAGGTCCCGGATGTAACACTCCATAAGATGACTCACTAACCAACTGAGCTATCACACTACAAACACACACACACACACACACACACACACACACACACACACACACACACACACACACACACACACACACACACACCTTCACTTCAAACACAAGATATTAAGCAAATAGAACCACAGCCACTGCATGAAGTATGCCTGTTCCAAACAGCAACACAAATTCCTTTCCAAACATCAACAAGCAGCCAAACAAACAACTAAACAAGACAACAAGCAAACACACAAACAAACAATCAAGCAGACGAGTCTTCACTAGCCAATGCATATCGCACACATAATTCAGTAACATGCAATCACATACTTGTACTAAGAATGTCTTCTCGTTGCAGTGAAGCAGCACGATTGATGATCATAAAGTACGACCTTAGAATCGGTTTCATGTCATCCTTTTTAGCACGAGTGATCACATTCAATGCCGCATCAACGTCACCTCTAGTAAGAATTTAGTTACTTGGAAATGTTGTAGAACTCATGATCACATAAAATGTAACATACTTGTTGACATGTGCAAACACAAGTTGTGTCCATGCGGGACGAGCTCGTAGATTGTCTATACGACTTTTCCTCTTCATTTCAACGAAAAGCTGTTCAGCTGATTCAGCATCACCTACGATGTCAATAGTGTTAAACTGTCAGTATCTGTGTGCGTGATGTAGTGAAGTAAAGTGCAGTGGTGATGGTAGTGATGGTGTGTGTGTGTGTGTGTGTGTGTGTGTGTGTGTGTGTGTGTGTGTGTGTGTGTGTGTGTGTGTGTGTGTGTGTGTGTGTGTGTGTGTGTGTGTGTGTGTGTGTGTGTACCATGGACTGCGTGAGCCTCGATGAGAAGAAACCATTTGGAAGGATCATAAACATGCCCTTGTGCTTCTGATTCAGCTAAAGTTCTTTTCAGTGCTGAAAACCAAAAAAAAACATCAAACCAATAGTATTAATGATGTAAACCTTAACAAATCAGCAGTAAAAATCTCGACCTTCTACATCTCCTCGTTTTGCATAAGCTGTCATAAATCCCTTGTACAAAGATTGGCTTATTGGAAACAGCTCTTGCATTTCTCTGTAAGAAGAATCGATCACACAACTGTCTGACACATTAGAAACAGATAGACAGAAACCAATAGACTAGAAAAGATGTATAAACACACACCCACCCACACACACACACAGTCACCCACCCTCCTACTCACCCGTCCTCCCACCTACCCACCCGCCGTCCCACCCTCTCACCCACCCACCCGCCGTCCCACCCACACACCCACCCGCCGTCCCACCCACACACCCACCCGCCCTCCCACCCACACACCCACCCGCCCTCCCACCCACACACCCACCCGCCCACCCGCCCGCCCACCCGCCCGCCCACCCACCCACCCGCCCTCCCACCCACACATCCACCCGCCCTCCCACCCACACACCCACCCGCCCTCCCACCCACACACCCACCCGCCCTCCCACCCACACACCCACCCGCCCTCCCACCCACACACCCACCCGCCCTCCCACCCACACACCCACCCGCCCTCCCTCCCACCCACACACACACCCGCCCTCCCACCCATACACACACCCGCCCTCCCACCCACACACCCACCCGCCCTCCCACACACATACACTCACACAGTCACACACACACACACACACACACACACACACACACACACACACACACACACACACACACACACACACACTGTACATACATATGTACCGTTTAAACCTCTCTGCATCTACTATATTTCCATCTCGTAGATTTCTTCCTACCAAATGACCATATGCAGAAGCAGTTGGCCTGCAAAATTCACGTCACCCTTTCAATGACATACAACTGCATTCAGATCACAACAAACATACCTCAATCCCTTACTGACCAACTCTTCATACACTTTCAGCAATGATTCATTCGACTAACAAATCACAACAATCAATCATCTTCATAATAATAACCATATTCTACTCTTTTCCATCTGTATGTCTGTCAGTGAGTGTGGCAATATGTGTGTCTGTCCAATTGTCTGTCTGTCTGTCTGTATGTATGTATGTCTTCTATTTTCAACAACAATACTACCATACAATGAATGTCAGTAAAAGGCACCTCAGCTAAATAGTGGGTTCTCGATTTATGGGTTGAGTTACACATGTCACATTAATTAATTAATTGTTTGCCTGTCTGTCTACTTATGCCTTGAGTCTTTGAGCCAATAAGGTCCACTACAAATCAAATTAGTGTGTGTGTTGTGTGTGTGTGTGTGTGTGTGTGTGTGTGTGTGTGTGTGTGTGTGTGTGTGTGTGTGTGTGTGTGTGTGTGTGTGTGACTATCTATCACCTAGCCACTCCATCAATTTATCAACACATTTTCAAGATACATCTGCAACCACATGCTTTCCCTAACTGTATCTACATCTGCCGAAACAACTATGACAGACAAACCCAACTCTGGAATAAACAACTAACGAAAATTCAATTTCAACTTCAGTTGTTAAGCCTCATTCTGTTTTCTATTTACTCGTAATACACTATCACAGTATGTGTGTCTATCTAGCTGCCTATACATTGCAGTCACACAGTACGTCCAACCTAGCAACTGAACTGTAAACAAGAAAACTAAATCAGCTGCTTCTCTCTTACTCTTTTCTTGTCCTTGCAATAAGCGATGATCAGCTCGCTCTGAGGTTGCCATGGTTTCTCGAAATCAGCCGGCTAGAAAGAGAGACAATAAAACTGAGCTCTGCATGTGCTGCTAATTTAGTAAAATTAAAGTTCTCACCTTTCCACCGATAAACGCCTCAATTGCCATGTCACCGCTGCCACTGTAAGATGCAAGCTACTCACATAGAAATTTTGAGACACACAAGAAACATAATAAAAGTACAATAAGACAAGTACCTAAGTAACAGTTGCATATGTAAAAGGTGACAAGAACAAACGAAGAAAGAAAAAGAAGCAACATGTGATTGAACCATAACTAATAAACAAGGACGTCAACAAACATACAAACAAGAGGGACAGACAAAAGACAGAGACAGAGAAGCAGACACACCCAGACAAATGTACAGAAAGAGACAGACAACAGACAAACAAACATACCAACGTATAAACCAACAGACAGACAAACAGAAAGACAAACATAGACACACAAGGAGGCAGACAAACAGACAAAAACCGACATACAAGAAGACAGAATGACAAATGAACAGACAGATAAACATACAAACCAAACAGACAGACAGACAAACAGAGACAGACAAACAAACAGACAGACAAACAGACAGACCAACCAACCAACAGACAAACCAACCAACAGACAAACAAACAGACAAAAATAGACAAACAAACAGACAGACAAACAGACTAATAAACAGAGAAACAGAAGGACAGACAGAAGGATGATAAAAAGATGGACATACAAACAGACAGACAGACAAGCAAGCAGGCAAATATACAAACAGACAAACAGACAGATAGACAAACAAACATACACACAAACAGACAGACAGACAGACAGATAGACAAAGAGACAGACAGACCAACTAACAGACAAACAGGTACAGACAGACTGAGAAACAGATAGACAAAGAGACAGACAGACAGACAAACAAAAAATTGACAATTAGACAAGCATGCAAGAAAGAGAACAAACCACACAACAGCCAAAGCAACAGTCAAACAAAAATAGCCACATAAACCAACCCAGTTAAACCCATCATATTTACTCTCAGAGCAATTCTTCTCTGCACTGAATCAACGGGAATGTCATGTTCCTTCATTAGCTGCAATAGCTATCAACGAAAAACAATTGCCAAAATATAATAAACAATCTATAACATAGACACATTAATCTCTTATCTACAAAGCAACTGACCTTTCTCATGTTCACGACATCAGCTTGTCGTTTCAACTCAGTCATAATTTCAGTGTATGGCAAATAATGTACGACCTTCACACCCTAATAGCAACATACTATCACACTCGATAAAGAAGATCGTGACAATCCATTCTACCATTTCCAGTAGAGTCTCTAAGGCTTGAATTGCAGTCTTAGGGTTTGATCTTCGAATCATAGATACAACAAATTCTTTGCTGATTACAGCTAAAAGAGTGATAACAATTAGAGGCCATACATATTTACCAAAATTTTACAAAAAACCAAAAATTTTGCATTTTTACCGAGACTCCCTACCCACTCTGAAAAACCATCGATGTCTGCACTTTTGAATCTGTGTGATGTCACTTTGTGTGTGTGTGTGTGTGTGTGTGTGTGTGTGTGTGCGCACGTGCACTTTTCTGTATAATATCATACAGACAACATATGATGCCCGTCACTAAAATTAGCACATTGCTGTCTGTCGTCTAGAGATCCATCGTCTGTCACAATGCTTTCACCATCTTCTCATAGTCATATACCCCATTCACACGAGCACAGTTGCAAACTGGGCCGAGCCGGGCCGAGCCAGCTCTTGTTCACACGACGTGTAGAGAAAAGCGAGCCAGCCGCTATAGTAGGCGTGTTCCTTGGTGCGCACGCTAGCTATGCTGTTTGTCGAAACACTCGCGCTACTATGACTATGGAGCAAGTTGCACGCGCTTACTTTTCGATGACGATAGAGAAGTCTAATTTGAACCTGGATGCTGTCCTCACCCCACAATTCAATGAGGTACAAAGTTTCCTGCTCTGACCACGCCATTTTCGTATCTAGTGAGCATGCGTGGCCGTCAGCCTGGCTTGGCCCGCATTCACATGACAATTTGAAGCCACGCTGACCCGATCAACCCATGCTGGCAAGGCAAGTTGTGGTGGGCCAGGCCAGCACGGCTCGGCACAGCTCGGCCCGCATTCACACAAAGATTTCATTCAGCACTGACCCGTGCCAGCCTGTGCTGGCCTGGTTAGGAGAGCTCGTGTGAATGGGGTAATAGTCATTCGTGGGTCTGTGTATTGGCAGGCCGACCAACGGTGCCTTCTCTGCTGAGAAGAGACAGTTGCAGCTTTCCCACCACCATCTTGCAAATAAGACCAGTACATGTCAAAATCCCCTCTGTAATCATTTATCAAGTGTTTCTCCAACAGATCATTCTACACTCTATTGTTCCTTCAGAAGTACTTGCAAAGCACACGTCAAAGTTGTCCATTTCACTTCCCGTGTCCGGTTTTTAACAATTCATAGCTTCTAACCTCTGGACTGACCCCCCTCCCGGAACTTGGACGCCCAAATTTCTGGATTTAGCTTACATTCCCAGGACACAAGGTACCAAATGCCTCGCCCCGCATAACGCACGCGCAGAAGGCACGGCCTCGCAGTTCTTATTGATATTCGCGCTTACTGTAACTGCATGTGCTGTGGCCACAGGCCAAAGAATAACTTAAAAGATCATTAGAATCAGGACTGAACATGTGTATAATTTCGACTTAGCTATCGACTCTCTCCGTTGTATTAGTCGACCTGTTCAAGGAATTCCGGGACATTTCGTGTCCTAACTGGGATGCAGGGACAGAGGGCCAAATCTTGGGACAATCCAAGAATCCCGGGACGCTTGACAGCCCTGCCATTTTGCCCTCAACTCCCAAACAAAATTCTTCAATATTTTGTAATGTCTTTGAAAATACCGACAGCCCCTTACATGTGGTTCGATAAATTACCGTACGTATGCTACAATACAATAACATGAACATGAAAACTACAGAGACTAGCACACTCATGTCTCTTATCTGGGCAGCTTGGGACCGGGCACTGCCTGGGTTTAGTCATCCGGACGGTGGGATGTCGACAAGGGGGAGAGGCTGGCTATTTGAGACTAGTCTGGGTCCGTATCTCAGAATTGCCTGTATCTTAGAATAAACAAATTTTACAAGCACTCCATCAGTTTGAGCGGTGTTGAAAGCTCTTCTCATTTGAAAATTAGATTACATATTGAGCACACACAAGAGTGAATACGTACGTACTGTACGTCTATATCCATACAGTACCTAATGCATGATTACATGTAAAGTGTACTTAGCAACAGCTAATTGCAAACGTTCTCACTGGTCTCCGGTATACAGACCTCCCCGTATCTCGGATGTCCGAATAAGAGACGTCCAAGTGTATAGACAGACGATCAGTGGCTGATTGTGCCATTCAATTTTTTTGTGTTGTGTTAAATATTTATGTTTTTAATTTTTGCATTTCAAATTTTTATTTTATTTAAAAAATAGAAGTTAATTAAAATGCTCTTAATTATATGTTAAGCAGTGTTCAAATTTATGGCAGACGTAGTCATCACCTTGGCAACGTCACAAAATTGTCAGTTGCCAAGGAGTTTAGGATTGTTACATATACACTCAAACCTCCCTAATCTGGTCCTCCAAGATACGGACATCTCCCTAGATAGGACACGTTTCCAGCGCATATCAGGTCTTGGGATTCCGAGGATAAGCACTTTGGCAAGAAACTCTCAGTGTAAACACTTAATTCTCATGTGCCAGTGAGTAGGAAAACACATATGTAACTGTAGTACAAAGTAAACATGTACATTGCAGTGTAGTACAACTGTGTACGGTACACGCATACTGTTAGCCTCAAATTTCCAAACCAGAGAGCACTCTCTGGTCTGGAAGTTCAAGGCTAGCATATTGTCTGTACAACTGCTAGGACGCTCCCATTAGAATGGTCTGAGATTCCAATGATATAACGCGAGCTAGTTATCTCTATCTTCTGAACATTTCCACAATCCAGGTCCCATACTGTCCAGATTGGGAGGTTTGAGTGTATTTCATAAAGACCAAACAGTGTGACACTAATTGTTGTGGTAGGTAAACGATATCCCAGGACCGAAGAGGCACCACCGCAGCCTGACCTGAGCAATTCCACTATTCTACTCTACAGCATTAATCGTCAAGATGGCAACCTTGCTGGAATAATTTGTTGTCACATGAAAACAGTTGTCAAATGTCAACCTGACAACCACTTTTTCAAACACTAGTTAAAGTAAACACTAAAATTAAGTTAAAAAGTTAAATTAAAACATCAAGTCTAGTAATGCAAAACACAGAATTCAAAGATATGAAAACACAATTTTATAATTAAAATAAAATCTTAAAATTTAAAAATAAAAGCATAAAAATTAGGATCCAAATGTACTATATATTTTTTAGCTGTTCGTTTCTTTTGAGCTAACGATGTACCATCTGCAGTAACAGCGTAGATTTCGTCGCTTTCTTAAACAGGCCCCCTTTGAGCTTTGCCTTGCAGATTTAGCGGTTTTGCAAAGGTGCTATTCAACAGAAACGTCTGCAGAAGGAGCGGGAAGGACCAAATCGCACTGAAAGTTGGCAAGAATAGCAAAAGCTTCGTCGTTCCGCTGTTCTTGGAGTGTTTCAGTCTGTGAGAAGAGGTGCGTCATGTATGCGTAATCTAATCTCATCATTCCCAGACAACGCCTCTTCTTGCAGATTGCAGAGTTGATGTACGCACTGCTGCTGGCTCTAGCCCTCCTCAGCAACAGAATTCAAAGGAATATAGAGCACAAAACACAAAACCGGCTTTCTGAAAGCCACAGAAGACGTCAGAGAGGACATAACCGGAGAAAAACCCAGTTACTGTAGCTTAGATACTGTCTTAGAGAGCATAACTAAAGCAAAATGCAGTTACTGTAGCTCTAGAGACTGTTTTCGACTGCCAAAAGTTGCGTACACAGGATACTGCTTTGCTGTGTTTCCATGATAGCAGCGAGAACCCTCACGTTCGATCTAAAAACTCGTTGATGTCTAGTCGTACGAAGCCCAAATTTTGTGTGGTAGTTGCACAAACTGAACTGAAGAACTGGACCAAAGATCATTTTTGTCCGACGTCGAGATCAGTATTCTTTAGGTCTTTCTTACCGCAATGTGGTCGGAAATGGTGTTAGGGGTGTGCAATCGGAACAAGCTTTCGTTCAGCTTACTAATTTGTTTTCATTTGCACACCGACGAAGTTTCAAGTTGCTAGACCTCCTCGTTATCTAGTTTTTAGTTTCAAACGAGGGTAATTTATATGCCGTTATATCAGCCGTTGGTGGTTGGCAGACAGCCGAGGTGTGGAAGTGCGGTAGTCCAGTCATAGTCCCGCGAGTCAACGTAATTCCAGCCGTTGACAGCAACCTATAGCGGAGAATGATAAATTCAAACTGGAAAGAGGAGAACTACTCAAATCTATATTAACTAATTAATTAATTAATTAATTAAATAACTGTCTACTTATGACAAAATCAGAAACATAAATGGCACAATCACCCACTGAGCACAGACAGACACAAAGCCGAATAAAATGGAGAGGCACTAAGGTGTGCTAAGCCCCAGGTGCAGAGTAATCATCTGCATTCCATTCCTTTGTAGGCCACGCCCTCGGCAACAGTAGTTGGCATCCACAAAAGCACCATGTGCTCAGTGCAAACAAGTCATTACAGGACCAAGGAATAAAGCAACTAAATACACAGTGACCATGTAGTCAGTTGCTTTATTGATTGGTAAAGTAGATGACTTGTTTGCACTGAGCACATGGTATGATACTGTGTGATACATAATCACCAACATACATTTACAAACAACGTTCTGATTCCTATCATAGTATGATAAGCTTCTCAACTCTGCTTCACTAACCCTTGAATTATCAATGTGTGTACATAACAGATTTTCTTAACAAACATGGTACTTACAAAGAGCTTCAGAAGAAACCCCTTCACAATCTCTGAGTGTTTCAAAAAGCTGGAATACAAACAATATAATAAAATTTCAATTTTTTTATAACTCACTACATACAAATTCAGTGTTGGTTACCTTAAACACTGGCACCTCTGATGGGTCACTAATCTCCTTGAATTTACTGTAACAACGTGTTAAATTCAATAGAAAGGTATTGGAGTGAAAAACGACTTCCATACGGGATTGGAACGTGAGCAAACATTCCCAACACTCCTCGTGGTTCAACTGATACAACGTCTGATGTTACTGCAGTAAAGTAAGACAATATTAGACGTTTATGTTCATAACATGCATCTCTCAATACATAAAGACCACTGTATCAGAAGATGCATTTCTTAATACATTATTATACTACTGTATTGCAAGTATGCATCTCTCAATACAATAGTATTAACTGTGCATCTTTCGATACGTTAGACTGTTGTATTCAGATGCATTCCTCAATACATTATTATACTTATTGTATTGTAACTATGCATCTCTCAATACAAGAGAATTAAAACTGTGCATCTCTCAATACATTAGACTGCTGTATTGCAAAGATGACTGTCTGTTTACATACAAAATTTCACTGCAGTGTCAATGCAGTTAGCAGTGACCAACGTCTGAAGGAAGACACCCTTCTCTTCAGGTGATAACTGAACTCCTGTATCACTGAGTGCCTTGATGAGTCCATCAACTTCACCGAGAGGCAATGCAGTATCAACAACGTAGTCCAAACTACACACAAAGACAACACAAACAACAATGGCAATACATGCACACTGCACTGGATGTTGATTGTTGCAACAGTATGTCTGTATTTTTATGTCTGTCTGTCTGTCTACTGTTTGCTTGTCTGTCAATTAATTAAACCTTATTGATAATGTTTAGTCTGGTTTTAAAGAGTGATATTGTACTTTTACAGTTTAAGTAAAAAATAGAGAATTGTGTGTGTGGGGGGGGAGGGGGCGGGCGGTGGAGCAGGGGGCGGGCGGTGGAGCAGATGGTAGAGCGTTGGTTATGATATCCAAGATCTTGTATTCTGTGATGAGGGTTGAAGGTTCGATGCTGGTGGAGACGAAACTGTCGCAGTTTACTTGAGCAAGAAACTCACCCACACTCGCTTCTCTCCACTCAGAAGTATAAATGAGTACCTAGTCATTGACTGGGGTGGACAAGACCGCTGGCTTGGCAGCAACATCATGCAGTAGACGGGTACGTTTGGGCCTTGGTGTCCAGTCCCTAAGCTGCGCCATTGTCAGTGCCCCTGGATGACTCTGGCCAAGCTCCAGGTGGATTGTAGCGCTGGCCCCAAGACTCCACGAGCGCATGGAGGCCCTGTCTCTAAAGGCAGGGGGAGGTATCTCCACAACTGACCTCAAGGTCGACGTTGAAAGACGTGGAGGGCTTAACATTTGTCCATTGTCCATTGTGTGTGTGTGAGCGTGGGTGGGTGTGTGCCCGTGATGGCTCAGTTGGTTATAGAGAGTCTTTTATGGAGTGTTTACATCCAGGAACTTGCAGGGTTGCAGGTTCAAGTCACAGTGATGGCGAGCTATGGCATAATTTCGTGGGCAAGAAGCTCACACAATTGCCTCTCTCGACTCAGAAGTACAAACGAGTTCATGGTCATTGACTGGGGTGGCAAAGGCCCCGACTGCAACAAAGTCCACAAGCCACTGAGGTCCCGATTAGACTTCGGGTGCCCACACTACACTTGGCATTGCAGTTAGTGCTCCTGCAAGTACCTGGCCAGGTTTTAGGAAATTGCTCAGCATAACCCATAGCTCCTGCATAGTGCACAGGAACTCAGCCAACTGGCTGGGGGCATAACCATATCAAAAGGCAGCTTCTTATCCATATGCCATTTTTGCCAGTGTGTGTGTGTGTGTGTGTGTGTGTGTGTGTGTGTGTGTGTGTGTGTGTGTGTGTGTGTGTGTGTGTGTGTGTGTGTGTGTGTCACTGTCTGGGCAGCATGTCTGTCTGTCTGTGAGTCTGTGAGACTATCAGTCTGCTTAATGCACCACAAATTTGTCTATCTGCTAATTGCATGCTTATCTTAATGACCATCTCTGTGCTAATGTTTGTGTTGCTTACTGTGGTTTTGCACACACAAAATCACTATCTTTTATCAATTTTATAACATCCAACATTCCTGCAATACAAACGCTGTAAGAACATAATAAGTTGTCTCACTGTCACAGTAGTTGGTCCTCACCACTGAGATTTTCACTCTTCTTCAATTGAGCAAGAAGAGGATAGAAATAATGTGGCTTGACAGGAACAAACTGCAATAAATAGTACAACACTAGCATAGTAAACAGACTAATCAAGGCAAATAGAACAAACACAAGGTAGAACAAAATGACTAAGACAACTAAACACCCCCAAAAAAAGAAAAACAAACAAAGAGATTAGCACATTTTCTTGAACACACAAACACATGCTACAAACAAACAAACAAACACATGTCACAAACAAACAAAACATATGCCACAAACAAACAGGTGCACAAACAAACAGACACATGCCGCAAACAAACTAACAAACAAACAAACATGTGGCACAAACAAACAAACACATTCAACAAAAACACACACCAGAAAACAAATACATGCGACAAACAAACAAACACATGCCACAAACCAACAAAAACAAACAGGTGGCAAAACAAACAGGTGGCACAAACAAACAACACATGCAACAAACAAACAAACACATGCTACAAACACATGTCATAAACAAACAAACAAGTGCTACAAACAAACAAACAAGTGCCACAAACATAGAAACACATGCCACAAACAAACGTAGAAACACATGCCAAAACAAAGAAACACATGCCACAAACAAACAAAATGCACAAACAGACACTCAGACAGAAATACAAAATGTACACATTTACAAATACGTTCATTGTCATAATACACAGAAATACTCAAAATTCACAACTCACCGAAGAGATCATCTCCTTGATAACTACAATAGCATTGTCTACACACAAAGTCCAATGTTGTTCTCAAACTACAATCTGACATACATGTCCTGTCCAACCTGTGTCTTCTCTATCGAATACACTGAAGAGAAGGTCTTCGTATGGTGTACGATGGAGATCTCGAGATCTTAAGATTGATACTGACTTTAGAAGAAAATCAGTTGGATATGGCTAATGCACATAAATATACATCACAACATAGATAAGTGTTTGGCATTAGCAAACACAATAAATGCAATGCAAACAACGTGTGAAAAAACAAATAAAAAGAAACAAAAAAGTTAAACCTACACAATACAATAACTCAGCATACAGAAACCTGACACACACACACACACACACACACACACACACACACACACACACACACACACAAACACTTTGAAACTAAGGTAAACAACAAGCCATTAAAACTAACACATCTGCAACACAACTTTTATTACTGGATTGCTCTTCAGTAAATGAGAGAGAAACTGCCGTCCAGGCCGTAAACCATCTGTCTGAGATGAGATCATGACATGACCGATTTTGAGCAGAATCGCCATTGCTCCATCAACATCACCATTGACTAAGAGGGTCTTCATTACTGATTCTAAATCTATAAAGAAATGTTGATTTGAGAGTCTGTTGCATCTTTCCAGACCAACAATCTAGTGTGTTGAGAGATGCATATCTCCAATACATTGAATACTCTAGTGTATTATGAGATGCATCCCTCCAATACAATAGTACAGTGTATTATGAGATGCATCCCTCTAATACCAAAGTCTAGAGTATTATGAGATGCATCCCTCCAATACAATAGTTTAATGTATAAGATGCATCCGTCAAATACAATAGTCTAGCGTATTGTGAGATGCATCCTTCTAATACAATGTCTACCTGATCTCATTCTTCCAATGTTCTTTATTGTATCCAGAAATGTGTTAATTAGATGAGTATGTCCATGAGCTGAAAGAGTCTCAATCAAGTCTGTATACAACACAACAGGTGGATAGAGGCGAGATGCATTCATTTCATCCAACACCTACACAGCAGATCAATCAACCAATCAACAGCTACAAACAAAATAAATCTATCAATAACAAAACAAAACAAACAGAAAAATAAACGCTTAAAGTAGAAATAAACACACAAACCTAAAGACTGAAAAATAGTGACAAATAGCTACTAAAACCAACAAACAGACCAAAAGCTAATGAAAAGACCAATACAAAGACAGACAGATAAACAGACAGAAAGACAGACAGAGAGCAACAGACAAACAGACACATAGACAAACAGGCAAGCAGAGAAACAGACATACAGAGAGACAGACAAACAGACCGAGAGACAGATAGACATCTCTAAAAAGCTATCTTTGCTGTCTGAGGGCAACAGATGTTACCCCTTTGTAATCTAGTATTTCAACTACTACAGCTGGTACACACTACTACAGTAGTAGTTGGACAGTACACAATACCCTGCATTGTGAAGTGTGTCAAAGATAAATGTTCAAATATATGTGATTGACAGACAGACAGACAGAAAGACAGAAAGACAAACAATGACACACTGACAAACAGAGACATAAAATGACAGACAGACAGACAGACAGACAGACAAACAGACAGACGGGCAACTGGGAAATAGACAAACAGACAGACAAGCAGACACACAGATAAGCAGACAGACAAGCAGACACACAGATAAGCAGACAGACAGCTAAACAGCAAACAAAAGGATAAACAAGCAACAAAACAACACAGACAAAAATAATAGAGAAATAAAGGAGTGTAAGGTGATGCAAATTACATTCTGTATTCTGTCCAAATCTCCTCTCTCAGCCAATGAACGTAACAATGCATGATAACTGTCCACCCCGAGTTGAAAGCCTTCACTTCGAATTCTCTCAAACATTTCAGTTGCTTTGTCTAAACCTCTGGCAAAACAAGAATCAACCTATATACAAGTAAACTGACCCATTCTACTACCATACTGTCTGCCTACAACAGCACATGCATGCATGTGTGTGTGTGTGTGTGTGTGTGTGTGTGTGTGTGTGTGTGTGTGTGTGTGTGTGTGTGTGTGTGTGTCACAGTGTGTGTCTTGAAAGTCCTTTTACTGAACCTCTAAGAGGGTGAGACATGGGACCTTGTATTCCTGGCAGTTCCCTTGCCTGGGGAAAGGAATGCATGCTAACTTCAGCCTTCGACAAGCTGAGAATGTTGAAAGGCTAGGGTGTGTCAGTCTAGCAAGCTGATCACCTACATCAGTTGTTGCTACTACTTGCAGATTGGAGCACGTTTCCCCGCGTGTGGACACAAATAGGGGTTGGGCTGCATAAAGATCCAGTGATACCAGGAACAGGACTGAATCCATAGATCTAGAGGTGTCCCAGGGATCAAGGAGAATGTATGCTCAGGAAGGAGTCACTACCAGGCATCGGACTGCTGTTTGTGACTAACTAAGTAAACATTTGTAAGGTGAACACATTTGACAGGTTGCAATGTATTAGGACGGTTCTTGGAGTGTCTAAATGGCATATAAGAACTGATATAGAAAATCTGGCCACAACAAAAGAAGATCCCATAGAATTGAAAATTCAAAGACTCCGATTTCAGTGGTTGGGACACGTTGTAAGAATGTCAAACAAATGTCTCCCAAAACAACTTCTACGCAGTAGACTTTTTAATCATTAACGTCCAGCTCACGGTACTCAACAATGCCGAGTTGATGTAGTTCAGAAAGACTTAAAATCATTCAACTTATCTAGAGAAGATCCAAACAATCGATCAGCTTGGCAAACTATTCTGAGTCCTAAATTCTTAGGGGTATTGCTCAAATTCAGGTGTGTGTGTGTGTGTGTGTGGTGTGTGTGTGTGTGTGTGTGTGTGTGTGTGTGTGTGTGCGTGTGTGTGTGTGTGTGTGTGTGTGTGTGTGTGTGTGTGTGTGTGTGTGTGTGTGTGTTGCACTACAATTGATACATTTGTGTATAACATTCATCTTGATTCTAATATCTTACTCTGCTCTTGCATGTCCAATAATCAACGGAGCAAGAATTGGTTCAGATACTTGCATGCCTTCATTTCTCATGTGATCCAATACTAAGCTGTTGTAACATCACACTCGATGTAGAGCACCAAACAATAAAATGTGCATGCATGTCACCTACTTGGCTCCACTGACATCACCCTGCAAGCAGTAACTCTTCAAAAGAAGTTGAAACGTTGCCTAACATGGTGAATATGAAATGTTACTGTTGATATGATAGTTTCCCAGATACTTTGAGTATACATGTTTGTCTACATTTCCATCAAACTCAACTGCCTGTCTACTCGTGTCTCAGTTGCTATACTAGTATGTCTCTCTTTGCATGCCTGTCACACCAATTATTAGTGTGACCACCTGTCCATCTGCTGTCTGTCTCTCCATTGTCTGACTGTCCATTTATCTGTTTGTTTGTTCATACATCTGCCTGCCTGTAACTAAATATTCGTCATTTTATCACGTATAAATTAATTATAAATTGTATTACTGCCTGCATATGCATGTGACAGAAAGACAAACAGATACACAGACACATAGACACACAAAAACACCCACCCACCCACCCACGCGCACACACACACACACACACACACATCCATCCACCACCCACCCCACTCCCACCCCCTACACACACACACCAGACAGACACAGACACGTGCACGCACACACACACACACACACACACACACACACACACACACACACACACACACACACACACACACATCACTCACAACATTTGGATGTATTTCTTTCTCTTTCATTTCCTCCACCAGTTCCAGTGGAGCAAACTTGTGATCATTCTCAACATAAACAGTCAACAATGCATTGAAGTGCGTCACATCAAGACCAATACCTATGAACAGAAACACACCAATAGCAACTCTTCAAAAGACAAGAGTTGCAAATACAAAAATTAAACAATCAAACACATTCTTGGTTTGTTTAACAATTTCAGCAGCCTTTGAAGCAAAACTGCAATGACTCAAGCACTAGACTGTAATAAAAAAATCTGTCACTTAAAATCAGAATCGATAACTCTAAAACTAAACATGATCTGATATACATTAAAAATAACAGTATTAGCCTTAACATTTTAATGGCAGAGACGATAATCATATGATACTAACAGACAGACGTACAGACAGACATACAGAAAAACAGATAAACAAACAGACAATCAGGCAGACAGGCAGGCAGACACACACACACACACACACACACACACACACACACACACACACACAGACAGACACACACACACACACACACACACACACACACACACACACACACACACACACACACACACAGAGAGACACACACACACACACACACACACACACACACAGACACACACACACAGACACAGACACAGACACACACACACACTCACACACAAACACACACACACAAACACACACACACACACACACACACACACACACACACACAGACACACACACTCACACACACACACACACACACACACACACACACACACACACACACACACACACACACACACACATGCCCTACAATAAGCTATTGCTTCACATGTGCACACTGATGCCTTAAAACATAAAAAACATCAGAACAATCAAACAAGCAAATGCCCTAACAAATAAACAAACACGCAAACAGAAAACAAGTAACCAACCACATACCAAACATCAAACAATAAATTGCCTCCTAAATCTCATTTAGTTAATTAATAACCTTCTCACCATTATCTTGAAATGATTGCCACAGACTTCGCACCAATTCCACACGTCTCTCTGGCTTAGAATCAATCAACACTTTGCCGCAGTTCTGCAACGCTTGTCTTGCATTTGTTACAGTCAGAGCACCTATGTACGCAGGGCGCACTAGTACGCTCACGCCATTATATCGTGTGGACATCAACATTTCAATTCTTACCGTGTTGTCGCAATTGGTCGACAAGTTTGACAAGATGTCTGGAACTGCTGACACTGCCAATTCTAACGTCTTCCAAATAATTCTTTGATTGCAGTTCTTCTTCCACGCGTTCGCCGAGAAAATCGCGTTGTCTCGTATCATACGTAATATCGGTACATAAGAAACAAGATAGACTAACGTCTCCTGATGTTATTCTAACTCTTGAACGACCCAAAGTCGCCCAAATTGGAGATAACCGTCGCAAAACCTGCATGGTCGAATATACAATAAGTGCGCTAAGCACGATATCCCGTATGTACACTTAATTAACGTAGTTTTTGTGTTAGCTGGGATAATCACCTTGTCATGCATCATACGTAATATCGACACAGAAGAAACAATACTCCATAACGCATAAATTAATTATAAAATTTAAAGCGGATTAATTATGTTAATTTCTGCAGACATTCCAACATAAGATAATCTCAAGTAGTTGATATTGGAATTGTTTACAATACAATGTGCAAATGCTAAAGCAATTGTTACCTCACGTGACAAAGTGGTACATATACCTCAAAGTTCAAATTGTAAAACATATGCTAATAAGTTTGATGATGTCGGACCAATAAAGTAACAAAATGCAGGAAGAAGCTAAAGATATTGATTGCTATTGCTAAGTGAATACGTTGTAACAACATATAAATGGTGTCAAGTAACAAACACATGCTTCAATCAAATGTCAACTTCACCAAATGGACTAAACGACAGTGACAGAAGCTTTTCCATCCATCTTGCCCTTTACCATTCGTTTAGGAGGACATGCTTTATACTCGTCTGCATCACGAATACGACTAATAATATGACGGGCTTCTGTTGCTGTTGGTCGTGTGGCAGGATCGTCTCTCATCAGGTGTTTGCATAAAGCCCGAACATTTCTCTGACGGATGAGTAAGACTTGATCCATCCTTTTTTGACGATCTGGAGGAACAGCAGTGAAGAGCTCGCATAGGGTCACCCCCATACTGTACACGTCGGTTTTGCTGCTTTTTGGTAAAGTTGGAACATCAAATCTCTCAGGAGGTGTGTATTGTGGACTGAGCAGACCAACGGAAAGTGAAGCATCTTCAAAACGAGCGGCTTCTAGATCACCCAGTTTGGCTCTCATCGTTGCTGTAAGCAGGATGTTCCTTGGACAGATGTCACCGTGAAGAATCTTCTTAGGTTGCTATGACATCAAAGCACACAGGAATGCCAGAAATCAATAAAGATCGATAATGATATATATTTATCTGTACAGTGGGAAGACAACGTGTCTTCCTTAATTATGATCATATTGACATAATGTGTGTAATTCCATTTGCTACAGATTTTACTTGTGACTGATTTGAATCCTGCTTATTGACTGACTAAGTATTTTTAATTGTCTGATTGCTGAACAACCTATTCATCTTTCCAATAGCCAAGCTGTCCAATTTGAAAGCCTGCCATCCTGTCTGTATGCCTGACTGATTACTAGTCTACCTGTCTCCCCCCCTTAAAAAACCGGTCTCATTAATCTAAGCAAACCAGGTACATAGTAACGGGGGCGCGAGGCACTGGCGCGTGCACGTTGTCCAAGTTGCGTTGCGTTGAGTCTATTGGCGGCTGTGACTTTAATAAATTATCTAATAGTTGCTAAATTGTGGCGACGAGGCCGGGGTATAACAGGATGGCTACGATGTATGGAAAGATGGAACACTTCAAGGAAGATGAAGGGGAATGGAGCCTTTACAGCGAGCGTCTTGACTTCCTCATCAGCGACACGGGGAAAAAGAAAACAATTCTGCTAAGTGTGTGGGGACTAAAAACCTATCAACTGATCTGCACGTTGTGTTGCAAGGACGGCCTCAACGATTAAGAGAAGAATATCGTCAAGCTGGTTGCCGTGCATCAAAACTCCAAGCCGTCAGTTATCCTTCAACGTTATCGGTTCAATAGCATAAGCAGACCACCTGGGAAATCAGTAGTACATTTTACGACGGCTTTAAGACTGCAAGCTGAGTACTTCGACTACAAGCAAGCTCTGTCAGAGATGCTACGTGACTGGTTATTCCAGGATCCAGAAAGAGCTATTGTCAGAAAGCACACTCACATTAGAAACGGAGCTAACAAAGGCTCAGGCTATGGAGACAGCCGAGGAGAATGTAGAAGATATTTTGGCGCCAACCACACCTCTACAGATGGCACATTGCACCAGTTGCATCAGCTGCCAGGGTGAGATGAGTCAATGAAGCGAAAATACAAGTGCTACCGATGAGGTGGGTTTCAACAAGCTTCCAGCTGCCTTTTCAAAGAGTATGATTGCAGACGGTGTGGAAATCGAGGCCACCTTATATATGGGTGTCTCGCGAAAAGCCGCAAATCTGATATAAAGCTTGTCACGTAGATGAAGATGAGAAAACATCTGATCCAGGAACAATAACTACAGTCCATCAGCTACAGAGAAGCAGGAAGAAGGAACCAATTTTGGTCCAAGTCGTAAAAAACCCTAGTGGGAAGGAACTGAATGAAGACGCTTGC
The DNA here is from genome assembly GCF_963422355.1 of Corticium candelabrum. Lineage (NCBI taxonomy): Eukaryota > Metazoa > Porifera > Homoscleromorpha > Homosclerophorida > Plakinidae > Corticium > Corticium candelabrum. Next base: position 557,977 of record NC_085086.1, read on the forward strand.
ACGACCGTGGCATGAGATACTACCAAAGGTTCACATCAAATCTATTGGTACTGATCCAAGGAGTTGCTACAGAAGTTTGATAAATTGTTTAGAGAAAAAGTAGGCGAGCTGAAGGGAACAGAGGCAATACTCAAGATGAAAGACGACAGTGCACCATGGTACTTCAAACCAAGATCAGTTCCTTATGCTTATCGGGCAAAGGTGGAACAAGAACTAAAGCGGCTAGAGGCAGAAAACATAATCGAGCCAGTGCGATTTGCAAACTGGGATGCGCCAATTATCCGCTTCATGAAAGCAGATGTATCAATAAGAGGTTGTGGTGTCAATAGACTCACAACTAACAAAGCCGCAGTATCAGAGAAGTACCCATTACCAAGGGTAGAAGAAATTTGACACACTGGCAGGAGGACAAGCATCGCAAACTTGGAGTTACGTCATGCCTACCAACAGGTGAAACTCGAAGAGGAATCTAAGCAATACCTAGCCATTAACACCCAATTGGGGTTGTTCCAATACCACAGACTGCCTTTTGTAGTAGCAGCTGCACCAGCGATCTTCCAACGAACAATGGATTGTTTTGTGCAGGTGATCCCAGAAACAGTAATCTACCTGGATAACATCCTTATCGAAGGGAAATCTTAGGAAGAACACCTACGGAAGTAGAAAGCAGTCTTGCGTCGGTTGAGAGAAGCAGGAATGCGGTTAAGAAGGCAGGAATGTTCGTTTCTACAGAAAGAGATCCACTATTTAGAACACCGGATTAACAAACAAGGAATTTATCCAACCGAGGAGAAAGTACAGGCTATCCAAACAGCCCAGGAATCCACAAATGTGAGCCAGCTGCGAGCATATTTAGGGCTCATCAATTACAACGGCAGATTTCTACCCAGACTGGCCAGGACCTTGGCACCATTGTAAAAACTCCATCAAGGAGAGCGGTATAGGTGAAAAGAAGAAAGGGCAGCGTTCAGCAAATCGAAGACAGAGTTGCAGTCCGACAAGTTATTAGTACATCATGAATCCAAGATACCACTAACAATAGCAAGTGACGCTTCACAAGGAGGTGTAGGAACATAACCTCGACAATAGGCCTCCCTTTGCTTTCGGTGGTCCGACTGCGCGAGATAATCTTCTTACCATTATCTTGAATGATTGCCACAGACTTCGCACCAATTCCACACGTCTCTCTGGCTTAGAATCAATCAACACTTTGCCGCAGTTCTGCAACGCTTGTCTTGCATTTGTTACAGTCAGGTCACCTATGTACGTAGGGTGCAGTTGTACGCTCACGCCATCATATCGTGAACATCAACATTTCAAATTTTTACCGCGCTGTCGCAATTGGTCGACAGTTTGACAAGATGTCTGAAACTGCTGACACTGCCAATTCTAACGTCTTCCAAATAATTCTTTGATTGCAGTTCTTCTTCCACGCGTCCGCCGAAAAAATCGCCTTGTCTCGCATCATACGTAACATCGGTACATTAGAAACAAGATAGACTAACATCTCCTGATGTTACTCTAACTCTTGAACGACCCAAAGTCGCCCAAATTGGAGCTAACCGCCGGAAAACCAGCATGGGGGAATACACACTAAGTGCGCTAAGCACGATATCCCGTATCTACACTCAAAGTAGTTCTTTTTGTGTTAGCTGGGAAAATCACCTTCTCTTTCATCATACGTAATATCGATACAGAAGAAACAAGATTGAATAAAATATACATTAATTAATTATGAAATTTAAAGCGGATTAATTATGTTAATTTTTGCAGACATTCAAGGATAAGATAATCTCAAGTAGTTGATATTGGAATTGTTTACAATACAATGTGCAAATGCTGAAGCAATTTTTATGTCACGTGACAAAGTGGTACATATACGTCACAGCTCACATTGTAAAACATATGCTAATAAGTTTGATGATGTCTGACCAATAAAATAACAAAATGCAAGAAGCTAAAGATATTGCTATTGCTAGGTGAATACGTTGTAACAACATATAAAAGGTGTCAAGTAACAAACACATGCTTCAATCAAATGTCAACTTCACCAAATGGACTAAACGAGAGTGACATCAGCTATTCCATCCATCTTGCCCTTTACCATTCGTTTAGGAGGACATGCTTTATACTCGTCTGTATCACGAATACGACTAATAATATGACGGGCTTCTGTTGCTGTTGGTCGTGTGGCAAGATCATCTCTCATCAGGTGTTTGCATAAAGCCCGAACATTTCTCTGACGGATGAGTAAGACTTGATCTATCCTTTTTTGACGATCTGGAGGAACAGCAGTGAAGAGCTCGCATAGGGTCACCCCCATACTGTACACGTCGGTTTTGCTGCTTTTTGGTAAAGTTGGAAAATCAAATCTCTCCGGAGGTGTGTATTGTGGACTGAGCAGACCAACGGAAAGTGAAGCATCTTCAAAACGAGCAGCTCCTAGATCACCCAGTTTGGCTCTCATCGTTGCTGTAAGCAGGATGTTCCTTGGACAGATATCACCGTGCAGAATCTCCTTAGGTTTCTACGACATCATAGCAAAAAGCAATGCCAGAAATCAATAAAAATCGACAATGATACATACTCATCTGTGCAGTGGCAAGAGACCGTGTGCGCCGACCTTAAGATCATATTGACATAATGTGCGTAATTCAATTTGCTACAGATTTTACTTGTGACTGAATTGAATCCTGATTATTGACTGACTAAGTACTTCCAATTGTCTCCATGCGTGAATGATTACTAGTCTGCCTGTCTTAATTCCCGTCAAAAAATCGAGTTTCAATAATCTAAGCAAACCAGGTAAATAGTAGCGGGGTGCGAGTCCGACAAGTTATTACCACATTTTGACTCCAAGATACCACTAACAATAGCGTGTGATGCTTCATAACAAAGCGTAGAAGGTGTGTTGCCACATAAGTATCAAGTTCAAATTGAAAGACAGATTGCGTAGTTCGTTGACCTAGGCTGAACAAGGTTATGCTCTGATCGACTGGGAAGCATTAGCCGCCGTAGTGCTTGGCGTAAAGCTGTTTCGGCGGTACGTGTATGGTTTTTGGCAAAACATTGACAATTCTTACAGATAATAAACCACTGCTCACGTTACTAGGAGAGAACTGAGAAGTACCATGAATGTGCTACAGGCGAGTGCAACGTTGGTCACTTATGCTGTCCTGTTACCAATACACAATGATGTACAAAGCTGGACGATTAAATAGTAATACTTATGGATTAAGTGGACTGCCGAGTACTGGGCGTCGGATAAAGAGGAGGAACCTGTGGAGACCATACCGACGTTAGACACTAGAAGCGGCGACAGCTAGACCGATCACCGCTATGCAGATGCGTCGCAGGACAGAGAGAAGCCCAGGCTTGTCGCAGGTGCGTCAGTATACCTTGACAGAATGGCCAATGGCAGTCGAAGATACTGCCATGTGCGGGTTTACTTCAGTCGTCGACATGAACTAAGCGTGTCCGGAGGTTGTGTGTAATGGGGGCATCGCGTGATTGTACTAACTCAAACCCGATCATCAGTGGAACAGAGCTACACGTGGCACGCCCTGGAAAACAGAGAATGAAGGGGTTGGCCCGAAGTTATGTGTGGTACCCGGGCATAGACAAGGAGTTGGAGGGAATGTTTAAATGCTGTCGCGCGTGTCAGATAAACCGCAATATGCCGGCACTGGCGCCCTTACATTCATGGGCACAACAAGAGAGACCGTGATCCGCCTTGCATATCGAGTTTGCAGGTCCGTTTCTCATTCAGTCTTTTCTCATTGTAGTGGATGCTTCCTCCAAGTGGATGAAAGTTGACACTATGACAACTATAACTGCACCAGCTACCATCAAGAAAGGTTGCAGCGAATATTTGCAACACATGGATTGCCCGAAATTGTGGTTTCAGGTAATGGGGCCCTTTGACGATTGCAGAGTTTAGGGCATTTATAGACGGCGATGGTATTACGTACATTCGTATTGCTTCTTACCATGCATCATCCAATGGCTTGGCAGAACGCGCTGTTGCCACGTTTAAGGGAGAAATGAAACGGATGTACTACGAGTACGGGTCACTGGAAAGCAAAATCTATAGATTTCTGCTATGGTATCGTACAACACCACACGCAACTGGTCAACGCCTGCGCAGCTACTAATAGGGCTGATGCCGCGGAGCAAGTTGGATTTGCTACGCCGTGACTTGACAAGCCGTGCGTACCAGAAGCAAGAAAAACAAAAGAAAGACCATGACAAAGGCAGTCAAGCTCGCACATGTCAGGCTGAACGATTAGAATGGGCGAAAACTTAGACAACGGTCCAGTATGGGTTACGGCAACAGTACAAGAGAAAACGGGACCGCTATCGAAGAGAATGATACCGGCAGATAGTAAACTATGGCGGCGACAGCAAGACCTCACTATCCAAATGTTTTTATGCGCCACTTACAGGACTCTCAGATCTTGAAACAATTGAGGAAATACCTCAGGTTCAGAAGAAAGATGAGAAAATGAAGAGCCGGTCGGAATTAAATGAAAACCCACTGGACGAAGCGGCATCGGCAAGTCAATGCGAGGTAGGCAAAACGGTACCAGCTCCTACGTAAGTCCGCATGTCAAACAAAATCAGGAGCACCGGATAGACTAAACTTACGGAAGACCATGCATTGATTGATAAACATTAGAGCACGTAAGTTAGGCTTTGAATAGGTAAGATAGACATTCCAGTGGAATGAGGTATAGAAGCTGGGAGCGCATGGCTCTGGCGCGTGAACATTGTCCAAGTTGTGTTGAGTCTTTTGGCGGTTGTCACTTTGCTGAATTATCCAATAGTTACTACACAGGGCTATATAATAAATCTAAATGATATTTGTCTCTCCCTGTCTGTTGTGTGTGTGTGTGCGTGTGTGTGTGTGTGTGTGTGTGTGTGTGTGTGTGTGTGTGTGTGTGTGTGTGTGTGTTTTGTGTGTGTGTGTGTGTGTGTGTGTGTGTGTGTGTGTGTGTGTGTGTGTGTGTGTGTGTGTGTTTGTTATGTGTGTGTGTGTGTGCGTGCGTGCGCGCGTGTGTAGAATATTCTAATAAATCGACATTAGACATATGTCTGTCTGCGACTCTTCTACCACCCTCTTCATCTCTTAATCTGCCAATCTGTTTATATTCTCACCTAAAAGCCCATCGATCTGTTTCTCCATACTTACTTTGGTGGTTCTTTGGAAGCAAACTAATTAGCTGAACTGTCATCTGATTATTTTCATTATGATTATGATTAAAATAATAACTGATCAACTTCTGTTCATTTAATCAACTGTTCTTACCATCGAGTGAATGTAATCCAGTCCACACAAAGAATCATGTGCCATGTCGACTTTTTCACGTAAAGTGAGAGGTGCAACATCTCCTTGACATGCATCAATCACACCAGACATGGAGCCGCTATGTAATTCCATGATAATCCATGCCTTCTTCTCTTCTAACTCCAGAGTGACACCACAAACAGCAGCAATGTTTGGATGATGCATCTTCCATGCTACAGATGCTTCTTGTTGCACAAGTTGAATGTTGCGTTGAACAGCAGTCAAATGATCATACAACAGTTTGACGGCAACAGGACAGTCACGCCAATATCCAACACAAACAACTAAATCACAATACAGTTTACTATAGCTTCCACTAGAGAATATCCACGTGGAGTATGGCTCTATTATCTACTAGCTCACCATGCCGTTCTCCGCACTGGCAGATTAGATATGAATATTACTAATGGTAAATTTCTATTATTATTAGTGGTAGTTATTAATTTATCGTGGTATGCATGAAGTATATCTCATTCAACCCCGTTCTAGAAGTGTATCTCTGAAGAATTTTCTTCAGAGTTATATCCCGTTTATTGTCAGCCGCGGACAGAATTCTCTTAAAGTTATTTAATATAAACGTTGTATGGAAATTTATGTTGTTGCATAACTGTCACGTTCTAACAATGTATTATTAATATAATTTAGATATAACTCGCTCACACGCATTTTAACCCTGTTCTAAAAATGTAACCGAGTGTCGAGTTGATATGTCGTTCACATGCATTTTTTCTCCAATTTTTACTCCATTCTGAAGAATTAGCAGATAGACAGAATTCTCATGACCAAGTTCGTTCAGAGATATCTCCCGTTCAATTATATCTCGTTTACTTAAATCGTGTTCTGAGAAAATAACAGGGATCGAGTATCTCAAAGTATATATGCCATTACCGATCCCCTTCTTCGCATGGCGCTGACTATACATAATTCCGTACTATACATTATTGATTGGTAGGTGCATAAGTACCCCGTTCTAGGAATTTACAGATAATTTCGTTCAGAGTTATATCCAGGTCAATTATATCCCATTCTGAGAAATTAAGAGAGATCGGGTATATATCCGGGCAGCAAAATCTTGGAAGTCACGTGCAGGTACTTAGTCACCCGTATATTGCTTGACACGTGTGATGTAATGACTTCAAATCTTGGCCCCCTCGCGTTTTCGGTAGAAATCGACACACTCCCCGTGTACCGCTCGGTGCAAAAAATGAACTGGTAGGTTTTGGTACAGAGGCAATCAAAATTTGGAAAGAAACGCGAGCGCGGCCACAGCGGCCGCGATCTCGACCTCTGGAAGCGTTGCGAAGGACGACGACAGGTACAGTCCACACAGGTCTATTGCGGGCATGCGTTCGATTGAAGCGAAAGGCGTAGCGTTATCGGCGTCAAAAGATTCTACGCGGAGGTCGATCCCTCGAAAGGGGACGCTGTACACACTAAAAATTACGGGTACCCCTTTGCAGGTCGGCGTTCGCGAGCCAAATTCAGCGGATATCGGACCCGGGGCGACGGAGATACGGTCCTACTCACATACAGACAGACATAAAGCCAGACTACTCTCGTTTGTATGTATGGATCAGGGACGGGGCGTAGCGTGACCTCTAGAAATAGGGAGAAAACTTTACAATGCTACGGAATACGCCCACTTTATGGCCACGCCCATTTTTATTAACTTCTGATACGGTAGAATCAGCCAGAAACAGACTGGAAAGAGGGTGGTGTATATACTATATACAGCTTTGGTCCTCACACGTATTTACTGTCCACAATTTTCATGAGCACGACTAACAAATGATGGAGGGCTATAGCTCGGTCTAGCCTATGCCACGCTACGCCCCTGTATATATACACCCCTGTATAGATAACAATAAATAGTTCATCAATATTCAGTTAGTCAAAATAGATTAAAAAGATACTTGTGATAAACTGCAAGCATCTCACCTCCATAGGATCCACGTCCTAGCTCTGTGCCTGTCAACTGAATGTCATGTGAAGGAATATTGAGAACTTCGGTTCTTGCTGCTTGCTCGTATCGTTCAATTGCGCTTTCAGCATCTGACAGCAGCTCATCAATGGTGGCTTTTTCTCTTTGCTCTTCGTTTAGTAGTCGCTGAAGATTTTCATTTTCTCGTTGTAATCGTTGTAGCTCTTGTTGTAACTCTTCTTTCTCTCTTCTCTCTTCACCAACTGCATCTTGTCTTTGCAGTCTCTCATCTCTCAATGTTGTCTTTAATTCAGCAATTTCTCTATCTTTTGCTGAACCTTCATTTCTCACTTGCTCTATCTGTTGCATCAGCTGCTCTACTAACTGTTCATCTCCTTTTCCAGCCACTTGTCTTGGAGGTTGTTGTGTAGGTGTAGTGGTCTGTGTAAAACAACAGAAATTTTACAATAATGTGATGTACATGTGTATATAGCAAACTATGATCTATGGACAGTTACACTGTGAGAAATCTCACAAAAACTGACACATCCACGGAATAATGTGAGAATGAAATACGAAACACAAAAGTAATCAGCTGACCCTCATTCTTTGTGTCCCTGGTTGAGAGACACGAACATTTGCTGCTGTTGCTACAGAGCTTGTACGAACTGCAAATACAATATCAGAAATGACAACCACTACAGTACATTAAAATTTCTTTCGTTCTGTTTATTGCTAAAGCTCATTAAATGTAATAATAATGATAAATAGAAATTAAATTAACAGCATAGCGTTAAAATCTCACTAAAGCACTTTGTTAATATCAACTTGAAGACGAACGTTTGGGTTAGTTCCGTGACAAAACCATCTGACTTTTAATGTCGGCAACCAAAACTAAGAGACTATGAAAACAACTTTTCCAGTCTATAATTTCTTTTAGTTGGTCTATCAAATCGCGTAAAATATTCACATTGTTGATTTTCAAGATCTCTATAGACTTTCCAAGATACTAGGGAACTGCCTATCTCTGTTGCCTCATGCCAAAGTTACACCACTGAACATTTGAGATACATTTCTTGTATGGTACATGTATTTAGATCTCTAGAACCGTACTTCCTATCTTACAATGCATACAACACAAATTAGATGTATTCAGGTACTTACATCTTGTATACAAGAATCTGCATACTCACAACAAATAAATGTATCTGCTGGATTGAGCCAGAAAATTGGCTGTCGGATTCAAAGAATTGCATGGACAAGGAATACTATAGACTAGATAGTACTGTACTCTGAATTGAAAACTCACTGCAACCTATGCTGCCACACACAAATTGCTTGCTAAATAAAAGTTTACTGTTCAAATTAATATCAACCAATCCTTCCTTTGAACAGGCAAAATGATTGCATTGCCAGATGTTTGTATTCTAACGAATACAAAGTATGCTATAAAATTATTGTTTACATTCTGACTTACTGCTATCCGATAAAGACAATAGACTTGAATTTTGTGATCTCACCTGCACGCAAAAATCATATTAAGATAAATATAAATTAATATTATAAAATATATAAAAACACAAGCATCTACACAAACCGCACACGCACAAACACGCACACACACAAAAAAACCTAAACATACGAGCTGCCAAATTCCTGATCACACCCCCAGCTAACAGCTGGGTTCTGTGCACTACTGAAAAGAAACTCTGGGCATAAGCTAGTAATCTAATGGAGCAAGGCCACGTACTCACAGCAGGTCATGCTTGTAAAGCCAACTGTGGTGTGAGCATCCGAGGTGTCACCTGAATGCAGTCACACACAGACACAGTCATACACATACCACACACACACACGCACGCACCCATATACACAAATGCACACAAACAGAAACACACACTGACAAACAGACACATAGCGCGCGCGCGCACACACACACACACACACACACACACACACACACACACACACACACACACACACACGCACACAGAAACACACATAGAGACAGAAACACCCGTAGATGGAGGGAAAGGGAAGGTGAGGAAGGGAGAGAGGCGGGAGGGACAGGAAGGGAAAGAAATGGGGAGAGAGGGAGAGAGCGGGAGAGATAGGGAGGGAGAGAGATGGACCGAGAAACAAGCAGACAGACACAGACAGACAAACATACATACATACATACACACATACATTTTTTCTGTTTTATTAAAAGAGTCCATAAGACTCAGTGATAATACGCATTACATTGAAACTAGTGTACTACAATTTTTCGTTCCACTAATCGCAACTGATCAATATATGTTGCCACTATTGCCTGAGGTCGCAGTGTCTGTCTCTTCGTGTAGTAAGTTGTTAGTAGCACACTGATGTAGATCTTGTCTCTTTTTGCTGGCAAAAGTTGCTTGAAAATGTTGGTACTTCTTGATATTCTTATCCCATGTTGACAAAGATATTTTTGTGCAATTCGTAGCGTATCCTGCCATTTGCAGCAGCCGGTGAAAACATGGTCAAATGCATCTTTTTGCGTGTTGCAGACCAAACACATCTGACTGTCACTTAGACCACAGATAAAAAGTATTACCCTATGCAACATTTTAGAGAATAGGTCGTTTTGATATGATGCCATTGAATGCACTGATGGATCGACCAGAGTTCTTTCCATTGCATCTCCGAAATTGACATGAAAGCACTCCACCTCTCATAACAAAGAGGACTTTCTGTAAACGAGGCTTTGAAATGTTCATAAGCTACCTTCGTTGAGACATCTTGTATTGAAGTAGAACTATCTCCATTCATAAATAAGTGTAGCTCTCGCATCCATTTATTCTGAAAACAGCATGATGGTTTTGGCAGTGTCCGCCAGTGTTGAGGAATAGCTGTGTCTAAAGCTGAACATACTGAAAAAGACACCGTATTTGACGGTGGTCTCGGTTTTCTATAAAAATCTTGCACTGTTATGTGTCCGGACCTTGCCAGTGACGGATAGTGTAAAGGGGCCGATTATGTTCATCTGTAATAAGAGCGTTGCCCCACAGTGCTTCTGCACATGATTCTTCATAGAAACGTGGTTTCACTGGCTTTCATGTTCCTCCACATTTCTGCTACAGCTTTAGCAGATGTCGGTAAAAGGGGCGGTAGTACTACCACAAGCCGACCTGATGGTTCCCAGTTGGCTGCACCAAAAGCTCGTATCCCTAACCTGTATAAACCCCCAATATTTCGAAACCAGTAGAGAGCATAGTTCATCCAATCTGTGTAAACACTTGCCGTGAATAACCTCTTCAGACTCTGGACTTGACTTGCATTTATTCTAGATGGGAGGTGTGGTACATCTAGTCCTCCAAAATCCTTTGATGCTATGCACACTCCACGCTTTACAAGAGGTTGACGCTCCTGCCAGACAAATGACCAGATCGCATTTTCGAACATTTTCATTAGGTGCTGTGGCATTGCAAAAACACGTGCTGCGTAATATACCTTGGACAGGGCAAATCTTTGCTCTTTGGCTCTCCCGTAAATGGATAGATCTCTCTTTTTCCACACTGCTAATGCTGTTTGCAGTCTTTGTAGAATATCCTTCCAGTTCGTCGACACCGTATTGAAATATGTTCTTGTGTATGTCAGTCCCAAAATTCTTATGCTTTCTGAGGTCCAGTCTATTTGTAACGGTGCATCTTGACGTGAGTGCCAAGATCCTAGACATAATCCTTCTGACTTCATACGATTCAATCTTGCTCCTGCTGCAAGTTCATATAGTTGTAGCTTCTCATTGAGAGCTGCAAAACCTTCGTTATTTAAAACAAAGCAGGTTGTGTCATCTGCATATGCTGAAACGTTGACTGAGTGCGTTGTGTCTGGGACATAAATTCCTTCTATTCTTACATTTGCACGAATAGCTTCAGCCAAAGGTTCTGCACTCAGCACATACAGCAGTGGTGACAATGGGAAACATTGGCGTACTCCTCTTATGAACGGTATCTTGGTGGTCAGGAAATTATTTACAATGACATATTTTACAAATATTTACAAATAGACAATGAATTTCCATTCTCTACAATCCGCCTGGAGCTTAGCCGGAGGCATACAGGTGCACTGACTATGGCGCAGCTCTGGGACTAGACTCCAAGGCCCAAAAACCCGTCTGATGCAAGATGTTACTGCCAAACCAGCTCATGTGTGTTCATGTCCACCCAAGTCAATACTCCTGAGTCGAGGCGCGCGCGCGCGCACACACACACACACACACACACACACACACACACACACACACACACACACACACACACACACACAATTTACAGCAAATGACTTGATTGCATCTGCAGCATCTTTGCTATTCTCTCTCTCGGCCCATTGCAGTGCAGTATCTCCCATCTGTCAAATAAATACAATATCCAAGTATGATTAACATCTTCCAATATTAACACATCAAAATACATGATAATAAAATTAGATGTATAATACACCAGTTTATACTTATATGTTCTTTTCACCTGCTGTAATATACCGTAAAAGATGAAACTTTGTCGAGAATTTAATTTGGCAGTTTGCTTAATTTGACCGAAAAATCACATTTAATATTGGATTTTATTTTCGTGGTTGGACATCATTGTTTGATAATTGACACCGTGTATGTACGATATTCCCCAAACACTACATGCTGGGGTTCGTTGCCATCACATTTCCCTAACTTACTGGTCTCCAACTTCTGTATTGATGAATAATTGTTGTGTCAGTGCAAAGAATGTATCACTCATGACTTGTCCTGCTTTATCCATAGCTACACAACCTCATTCTCATGTTTAATACCCTTCCTGTTAGACAGGGTCTAGGTACAACAGAGGCGCGCGCGCGCACACACACACACACACACACACACACACACACACACACACACACACACACAATTTACAGCAAATGACTTGATTGCATCTGCAGCATCTTTGCTATTCTCTCTCTCGGCCCATTGCAGTGCAGTATCTCCCATCTGTCAAATAAATACAATATCCAAGTATGATTAACATCTTCCAATATTAACACATCAAAATACATGATAATAAAATTAGATGTATAATACACCAGTTTATACTTATATGTTCTTTTCACCTGCTGTAATATACCGTAAAAGATGAAACTTTGTCGAGAATTTAATTTGGCAGTTTGCTTAATTTGACCGAAAAATCACATTTAATATTGGATTTTATTTTCGTGGTTGGACATCATTGTTTGATAATTGACACCGTGTATGTACGATATTCCCCAAACACTACATGCTGGGGTTCGTTGCCATCACATTTCCCTAACTTACTGGTCTCCAACTTCTGTATTGATGAATAATTGTTGTGTCAGTGCAAAGAATATATCACTCATGACTTGTCCTGCTTTATCCATAGCTACACAACCTCATTCTCATGTTTAATACCCTTCCTGTTAGACAGGGTCTAGGTACAACAGATGGCAAACTGTGGTTACCACTTTGTGGCCACATGATGATCACGTGTGTGATTACGTCGACATATGTCGCTGGCCAAATTAATAGCGCATTATACATCGGTGCTCGCTGAAAAATCCGCTAATCCGCTAAAATACATTTCCCGCCAATATTACATCTTATACGGTAAATCACACAAGATAAAGAAATTTCTATAAACTAGTAACTAAAGTTGTGTTTATAATTATATAAATTTCTTCCACTGCTATGAGATTTTTCAGACAGAGAAGCAGAAGGTAAGACAGACAAACAAACAGAATGACTAGTAGCAAGCAGGCAAAAAAGACAAACGAGCAGGCAAACCAACAAACAGACAGGCAAACAGATGAAGAAGCATGTGAGCAGGCAGTCCGATGTACAAACAGACAGGCAGACAGTTTGATAAACAGACAGACAGGCATCCAAGCAGATGGGAAAGCCAGCAGGTGAATGGGCAGACGAGTAGGGACGTAGACAAGAGGCTGATGAGTGAAATTGTGTGGAGGTGGGTGACAACACAAGCAAGTAAGTAAGTGGGTAGGCATGTAGATAGAATGATGGCAAGATGACTGGCAAGTAGGCGGGATGTTCTAATAGGATACAACATCTCTACATACTTTTAGAATACACGCGTTTTTATTCAAAGGAGCATCGTAAATGAAGTTCAATTATTTCAATGCGTGAGGCAAGCAAGCAAACAAACATATACAGACAGATTGACAGATCAAAAAGAAACACAAAAAGATAAGCTAACATGCAGAAAAAGGAAGACAGACAAAACAGACCAACAGAAAGCGACAAACTAACAGACAGAAAAACCACAGAAACAGAAGTGCAGACTGAAAATTAAAAAATCAAAACATACAAACAACAAACAGACAATCCAACTACACACAATCCGTAAACAAGAGACAAAAAGATAAACATATAAGAAATAGAACTCATATCTACTGTAGTATAATATAACATTAAATAATTAACTAATTCAACACACACAAAACAATTTTAGTTTTATTTCATAAATATTGTTCAAATATTGATTTTTATAATCAACTGGATTGAGAGTTTAAAAACAATCAGAATTCATATTTATTGTCACACTCAAACATCAAATTCACTATACAATGATTACAAATATTATCATTCACATTCACATCAACATGTCTTACATTGTCTTCTACATTCATATCACATCCATTCTCTAACAAAATACGAACAATTTCGGAGTGATTGTTGAAAGCAGCAAAATGCAATGCCGTCCATTCATCCTACAATAACAAATAATTATAAGAAACAAAAGAAGATAATTATAATAAGAAACATAACATCCATAATAACAAACACAATGTCAGTCAAATAATAACAGAAAACAAACTCACACACAAACTAACTAAAACAAACAAACCCACAAAGAGAACAAACATACGCACGAAAACAAGATAACATGTCAGTAAAAAACAAACATACAAAAACAACAACAGAAAGCAAACAAATTAGTTAATAGACAAACAGATAGACAGACAAATTAACCGCAAACAAATAATGGCACAAACAAATACAAACTATCAGACACAAAGACAGTTTCACAAACAGGCAAACAAAAAACAAGCAAAGAAACAGAGAAAGAGTAAAAGAAATACAAAAACAACAAGAGAGACAAACAGCTGTATGGAATACAGAAAAAAAGAGGACAAATAGGCTGACCAGCAGACGCACAAAATAACATGCAGAGAGATTTTAGAGATGCAACAAGCAAATCGTCAAAAGTAAACAAATTAACAACAGAGGGAAGGGGAGAAGGGATAGGGGAGAAAGGGTGACAAAAGAGGGGACAGGGGAGAGAGGAGAAAGGAAAAGGAGGAAAGGAAAAATGAGAGGAGACAGGGGAAGAGGGAGAGGGGGAGCGGGTAAGGGGAGCGGGAGAGAGGGAGGGGAAAGAGGAGAGAGGAAAGAGGAAAAGCGAGAGAGGGAAAAAGGGGGAAGGGGAGAAGAGAGAGGGAAGAGAAGTAGAGAAAGGGAAAGGGGTAGCAGGAAGAGGGAAGAGGGAAGAGGGGATGAGGAGGAGAGAAGGGCAGGGCGGGAGGGGAGAGAGGGGAAAGGGAGAGGGGGAGATGAGGAGAGAGGGAGAGAGGAAAAGGGAGGAAAGGAGAGGAGAGGGGAGAGGGGCGGGGAGAATAGAGAAGAGAGGGGAGGAAAGGATAGAGGAGAGAGGGAAGAGGGGAGAGCGAAGGGGAAGAGAGGGGGAGTGAGGGAGGGCGGGAACGGAAAAGGAGAAGAGAAGAAAGGGGAGATGGGAAAGGGAGAAAGGGGAGAGAGAAGAGGGGAAAGAAGAGAGGAGGGAGGGAAAAGAGGAGAGGGGAGAGGGGAGAGGGGAGAGGGGAGAGGGGAGAGGAGAGAGGGGGAGAGGGGAGAGGGGGAGAGGGAAAAAGGGGAAAGAGAAGAGGAAAGACGGGAAAGGGGGAGGAGAAAGAAAAGAAGAGCGGGGTGAGAGGGGAGAGGGAGAGGGAGAGGGAGAGAGGCGAAAGGCGGGGAAGGGAAAGAGGAGAAGAAGCGCGGGATGGGGAGAGGCGGGGGATTGGGGAGAGAGGCGGGGGATTGGGGAGAGAGGAGGGGGATTGAGGAGAAAGGCGGGGCTGCGGAGAGAGGCGGGGGGATTGGGGAGAGAGGCGGGGGGATTGGGGAGAGAGGCGGGGGGATTGGGGAGAGAGGCGGGGGGATTGGGGAGAAAGGCGGGGGATAGGGGAGAGAGGAGTGGGGATTGGGGAGAGGCGGGGAGATTGGGAAATTGATGTAGAGAGGGGCACAACCAGACAGACAGACAGACAGACAGAAAAACAGACAGACAGACAGTCAGACAGACACGTAAATTGGCAAGAACAAGCACAGAGATGAATGGGCAGACTAATAGAGATGCAGACAGGTAGTGGATAGGCAAGCATGCAGATGGGAGAACAGGTAGGTGAGTGCACTAGCAGGCAAGCAGCCATACAGACAGACGGGCAGACAAACAGAAACACGGAAAGGTAAACAAACATCCAGAAGGAAGACAGATAGAATGACAAAAACAGAATGAGACAGACAGAAACACAACAGAAACAGAAAAGGAGGATAAACATTAAACAAGCAAACAATTTAGCTTAAATTAAATTTTAACAATTGAAGATAAATAATAATACTTTCTCCACTTTCTATTAATTAAATAATATTATAATAATATTCAACATTAATACATTTATTATTAGTACATAACATCTCACACATCACATCAACACATATAACAACAACAAATACAAA
Source organism: Corticium candelabrum (assembly GCF_963422355.1). NCBI lineage: Eukaryota > Metazoa > Porifera > Homoscleromorpha > Homosclerophorida > Plakinidae > Corticium > Corticium candelabrum. The sequence goes on from NC_085086.1 coordinate 574,009, forward strand.
CACTCACCTTATTCTTCTGATTACCATCAGCATTAGCTGATAATAACATAACAATTAGTGAATCATAACCATGAGATGCTGCAAACATTAAAGCAGTCCAACCCTGCAATAACAATAATTGTGTTTTATTATTTGTATTTCATGTAATATCCGTCCTATCACAAATCTCATTACATCATTGAAATATCATTCTATCCATTCATTCCTCCATTCATTCATTCATTCAATCTCAACACTTACACCAAGAGTTGCGTTGTTAACATTTGCTCCTTTCTGTAATAGAATTTGTGCAATGGAATTGAAGCCGTTCTCACAAGCTATCACAAGTACAGGACGTCCCTACAATAGAGTGAGTTGTTATCAACAAACAATAAAATGAGTCACTCAGTCAATAACATACATTACTACCACACGCATCAGGCGATGACCCTGATTTCAGAAGACTTTTCACCTTATCAACTTTGTTGTCCCTCACAGCCTTCTCTAATGTCCTATCCATGCCTGATGTGTGTTTCACTCATTCTAACATCACATCAACACATCAATCACAACAAATCTTTACAATTTCACTCACAAGCGAGAAATCACTCAACACGACACTCTCACACAACAAACTTACACTTCATCACAATAACTATTACATTACTATTGCATTTAACTTACTAAGAAATTCTCTATTCCAACCGATTACAGTACAGTAAGTTCAAACTCGTAGTAGAGCGGGCCCCCAAACACTACGCATGCGTCGGTTATCGCTGAAGTCACGTGAGCGACGTAAACAGTTGCAATCGAATTCTCGATTCACTCTGACTAACTGATAACTTTCGAAAGCAAAAATTGTTGACAAACTTTTTTCTTAGTCACTAAACCATTTCTTTGTCTATGACCAATGGAACAAAAAACAGACCTAGAGAACACAAATTAATTAGCTTCTTGTTGTACCGTGAACAATAGAATGCGAATTGAAACAAAACGGTGCTCCAATACGTAACAAGTTACCTAAAATCAGTCACGTGAGTTACCTGCCCAATATCTAAAAATATATATTGCGTAATCAATTTACACGTGCTTGCAGAATAAATTGACAGATGTAGCATTAATTAGCTATCTTTCTTTCTATGATTTACTAGTAAAGTTTTTGACAACGGCAGCGAGATTGCAAAATCTCTAACGTATGTTTTCCTTTTCTAGATAACGGCAACTACTACGCTCTCATATCCAGCTTTGCCGTTACTTCAACTAAATCTTCTAGCTTGCATTTGATTGCGTAATAGAGAATGCAATTGAGTTTTGCGGGGAGCTTGTTAGTGTGTATTGAACACTTGAGTTAACGCACGCTTGAGGGTAAAATATAGCTAAGCGAGTACTGTACTAACAGTCGTGCCAGATACAACAGTTAGCTCGAGGCAACGGAGTGCTCTCTAGATAGAAACGTCTAGACGCTTCTATAGTATTTTATTGTAATCGTGTTACAATAATTTAGCCTATCGAAAGGCAATGCTGGTCAAATCATAATCAGACCCGCGGAGACTATATCGAATCAGGGGGAAAGGCCGCCATTGAGAAAAAACCGGAAACAATAACTTATTACAATTTTTATCTAAGCACGTTAATAATTTGATTATAGATAATTATTGACTATGAGGCTAACATTTATAGCGTATAAAAATTAAACATCATCATTCAAAATTATTATTACGCGAACGTAGATCTGGACCGCGAGGCTAATCACATGATCATATTTGTATGATTTCTAAGTTGACGGTTTCTGTTGCTTCTCATTGCAATTCCCAATTTTATTCAGTAAGAATGCGGCGCAACACATCGGCCTTTTACGATTGCAATAATGCTGTGCGCTAGTCGGTAATTCCAGCAACTTCTGCCGAGTTCTTCCACGGTGATTTCCACCTCCCACTGGTTCCTCAATTCACTCCGTCAAGATGACGTTTATATAATGTCGATAAGCCACCATCAACCACAGCATACCGACGCCAAATGACCTTGCATAGCTAACTTTTGACTGGCAAATTAAGCCATTGTTGTGATGTCTCTTGTAATCTGGACTAGCTTGGATTTATATTAGAAAATAAAACTGTTGGCACAGTTCTGTTTAATCTTACAGTCAGTAACTTGTGGATGGTTTAGAATATTATATAGTAGGCGAAAATAGCGCGCGTTACAAAGCTACACACATGCGCACAGTAAAGATGGTTTCGATGCCTAATAAAGTGCTCATTTATTGAAGCAATACACTATTGTAAAATTGCTGTTGATGACATAGACTAAGAAGCAAGGGATCATGTCTACCAAGAAAAAGGATAAACCATCTACAAATATATTACTTATTTAATCTTGTATACCTAAACCGAAAATAGTTAAAATCGTTGACTGGTAAAAGTCAATTTTTCAAAATCTGGTAGAGGTATAGTTTGACCTGTCCGACCCGCTCCTGCGCCTACATAAATATTATATTATTTCCTTAGCTAATTACAGTAACATCCGTTTTCCAAACTCAAATTGACAAAGAGAATATATTATTGTAAGTTGTTGAACGTTTGAGGAGAATGAGTACAAGACAAATACGTCATGAAATTTAGCTAATGACCTTTCCTACCTGTTTTAGTCATTCTTAATGTGGTAGTAGATCACACCAAAAATGTTAATGTCGCGATTTACTCGTAGAGAAACCTAAAAACCAAACGTTTGTGTAGTGTGTCACTGAACCTTTAGCTAAGGGCGTGGCTCTAGACAAGGTGTGACAATGATCGCGGCGACGTCACCTCATTCCGGGCCCGCACGCCGACGACAGAGCCGTATCTGGCCGACGACAGAGCCGTATCTGGCCGACGAGCGTGCCTCGCGTGATCGCTCGTCATGATGCGTGTTGTCTTCTTTCTGCTTCTTCTCTGTTTGTTCATTCCAGTCTCTGTCACATTGGTACGAGCTCTTGCTGCCACCGACTAGAAGTTAGAATATGCAGTGTACCTCTACACTGTTTGTTTGTGATGACAGGAAGCAGGAAGTGTGGCAAAGAAGTGAGAAATTGGAAAATTGCTTGGAAAAGCAACATATTGCGCAGACTAAATTGACGTGTAGCATCGTAAGTGCGTGTACGATGTGAGCAAAAATGTTTCGGTTTATCTCTGTTTTGTTTATCTAACTTCCGGTTAGGAATCCAAGGACACACAAACACACACACCACACCACACACACACACACACACACACACACACACACACACACACACACACACACACACACACACACACACACACACACACACACACACACACACACACACACACACACACACACACACACACACACACACACACACACACACACACACACACGCACACACATTGAAACTCTAACGCAAACAACAAACTACTAAAACTAATATATGCAACACAACTGCAACACAACTTCTATTACAGGATCGCTCTTCAGTAAATGAGAGAGAAACTGCCGTCCAGGCCGTAAACCATCTTTCTGAGATGAGATCATGACATGACTGATTTTGAGTACAATTGCCATTGCTCCATCAACATCACCATTGACTAGGAGGGTCTTCATTACTGATTCTAAATCTAGAAAAAATTTTGATTCGAGAGTTAATGGCATCTTTCCAGAACAATCTAGTGTGTTGATAGATGCATAGTTCCAATCTATTCAATAGTCTAATGTATTGTGAGATGCATCCCTTCAAAAATTGGCCTAGTGTGTTGTGAGATGCATCCCATCAAGACAATAATCAGTGTATTGTGAGATACATCCCTCCAATACCATAGTCTAGAGTATTGTGTGATGCATCCTTTCAATGCAATAGTCTAGTGTATTATGAGATGCATCCCTCCAATACAATAGTCTAATGTATTGTAAGCTGCATCCCTCCAATGCAATAGTTTATGTATTGTCAGATGCATCCCTCCAATACAATAGCCTAATGTATTATGAGATGCATCCCTCCAATACAATAGTCAGTGTATTGTGAGATACATCCCTCCAATACAATAGTCAGTGTATTGTGAGATGCATCCCTTCAATACAATAGTCTGGTGTATTGTGATACATCCCTCCAATACAACAGTCTAGTATATTGTATTGCCAATTTGGTGTGGTGTGGTGTGGCGTGGCGTGGCGTGGCGTGGCGTGGCGTGGCGTGGCGTGGCGTGGCGTGGCGTGGCGTGGCGTGGCGTGGCGTGGCGTGGCGTGGCGTGGCGTGGCGTGGCGTGGCGTGGCGTGGCGTGGCGTGGCGTGGCGTGGCGTGGCGTGGCGTGGCGTGGCGTGGCGTGGCGTGACGTGGCGTGGCGTGGTGTGTGTGTGTGTGTGTGTGTGTGTGTGTGTGTGTGTGTGTGTGTGTGTGTGTGTGTGTGTGTGTGTGTGTGTGTGTGCTTGCGTTATAGTTTGCATTGTACTTTGCATTGTAGTTCGCATTGTAGTTTGCATCGTAGTTTGTGTCATAGTTTGTTTGTAATGTGCCTTGTGCATTTGATGACAGTTCTAAAAATATATATTTACAAATGCATCTCTCCAATACAATAGTCTGGTGTGTTGAGAGATGTATGATCCATTCCAAGACAGTCTGTGAGAGATGTACCCCTTTATTCCAAGAACTATTGTGAGATGCATCCTTCTAATACAATGTCTACCTCATCTCATTCTTCCCATGTTTTTTATTGTATCCAGAAATGTGTTAATAAGATGACTATGTCCATGAGCTGAAAGGGTCTCTAGCAAGTCAGTATACAACATCACAGGCGGATATAGACGAGATGCATCCATTTCATCCAGCTCCTAAACAGCATGTCAATCAACCAATCAACAGCTACAAACAAAAACACAAATCTGTCAAATAACAAAACAAACAGAAAAACAATAAATGCTTTAAGTAGAAATAAACACACAAACGTAAAACACTGAACGTACTGACAATAACCAAAAAAACTACAAGCGGACAAAATCCTAATAGAAAGACAAACACAAAACAAATAGACAGACAGGCAAGCAGACGCACAGACAGACAGAGAGACGGACAGACAGACAGACAGACAGACAGACAGACAGAGAGAATTAGAAAGAGAGAAACAGACAGAAACAGACAAAAATACAGACAGACAGAAGGCAAACTGATAGACAAGCAAATAGACGGACAGAGTAGGGTTCTAGCCAGGATTGATATGTGCGTGCCCCGAAAGTCTGGTACGTAGGCGTGGCATGTAGGTGTTGTCTGCGCAAATTTTTGAAATGAAAATTTACGCTGGTTTGGGGATCATCCCTTTTGTAAACCGTTTCCTTTTGGTGTACTGACTGATACTCAGCCTCTACAAATCTCACTGAGTCAAACTGATAGTAGGCTACAGATTACATTCTTAACTTCATTACTAGGCAACAAATGCAATTTCGATACTATGCTAGTATAGGTGTGGTTTAGAAACTCATGATTGACAAGTCTCCACCTTCTCCATCATTATCGCTGTTGATAAACTTTCCACAGGTATCAACAGAGACACTATCTGTGCTTGCAGGGGCGTCGGAACCGATCGGTTTGGTCCGTCCCGGGACGGACCAATATTCAGAAAGTCAACTTTCGCCAGCTGCATAGTAGCAAAAATATTCCGGTTTAAGGTATAGGTCATTAAATAAATTTGGCAATAAATTATTTATCACTTTTTTATTCATTTGTCCCTTTCTTGACAAGAAGGACATGAAAACTTAAACACAATAAAAGAGAAGCCATCTTGACTCGATGTACAGACAATCTAGACCCACGTGGTAGTCACAGCTGCCGTTCGTCATGGCAGTTTGCAGTTCCCGTGAATCCGGCGTACTTTCGGCCAAGTTTCATCCTCCCAAGTCATTCAAGTGTCCTAATCGCATTTTTGGGTCGACGGGAAAGACACGATCCTTCAGAGTAGAGTGGTGTGAAGAGTAAGACTGGCTACACTACGACGTTCACATGGATGCTGCCTTCTGCATGCCACGTCTGCATGACAACTGATGACAGCTGATCATGAGAAAAGGCTTTTGGCGAGCACCAAGAGAGACGCTGCATTCACTATTAAAGGATTTTCTTACTGGAGGGATGGGACGGCGGCTTTCAAGAAACGTACTTAAGGATGAACAACAAGACATACTTAAGGAGCACCATGAAGCAGGCTAGGCTAAATCATGTTATGCTGTTGCATATGCACACAGAGAGACTTGATCGTTTAGACTTAGATATCATTGGCAACGAGTTTGTGAGTGGCAGCGAACACCGCCTCCGCATCTTTGGTAATTTTAAGACTGAGTAAGAGGTTATGCATGCGAAAGTAAGTTATGCATGTGACGATTTTGCTTTTAGTTGATAATGGAATTGGTGTCTTACAAGTATGGCCACGCCTATCTAGCGCACGTTAGCACTGACCAGTGTAATTTTGCTTCCGACGTCCCTGGCTTGTACAGTATGTTGAAGGCCTAGCGGTCATCTCTGAACGCGTAGAGGGCCGCTACCTTCGCCTTAGCTAGTCTCGCGTAGCCAGACCCCTTTCTGTCGCGCCCACAGAAATGGGGTCTGGTGAAGTGTCTTGCAGCCAGAAATCGGCTATCTAAAGACCGAATTTGGTTTCTTAAATGCTTCACTAAAGACCAGACTGGAATGCAAGTAGTGCAATCCTATGTCATTAGCTTTTCTTGTTTCGTAGAGAACAATCGAAGACTACTGTTAGACTCATTGCTGTTTGTGAAATCTGCATGTATACAGCAACAATGAATTAGACGAGGCCGCGGGAACGTTGACGTCGACAGGCTATAGGCTCCCGTCTCCTACGCAATCTGTCATGATCGACGTCGTACATAGCGTTTGTGCGCTTGTGTCACAACGGAGACTGAATGCGAACGTACTCGATGTAAAGCAATGCCCAAAACACGTGAGATGGTTACCCAAACACAGAAAGACAACTCATCTTGCTTCAATGACGTCAGCTCCAAGCCGTTCAATTCCAGGACCAGATATCGCTCACTCTGGACTGTTCGAGGTCGCTTTAGACGTCAAAACAGCAACAGCATCGAGTACGTTCGCATCCATTCAGTGCGTTCACATTCAGTCGACGTTGTGACACGACCGGACAACGGTATAGACGTACGACGTCGAGCCTGCAGACGTCAACATTGCCGCGGCCGCGTTTAATTAATTGTTGTTGTAGACATGAAGATTTCACAAACAGCGACGACTCGAGCTGTAGTCTTCGAGTTGTTCTCTACGAGACAAGAGAAGCTAATGAGATAGGATTGTACGGCTTGCATACCAGTCTGGTCTTTAGTGAAGAATTTAGAAAACCAAGTCCGGTCTTTAGATAGCCGATTTCTGGCTACGCGGCACACAGCGACATCAAAGCCTGTTCACCAGACCACATTTCGCCAGGATAGATAACGCGGTGAATAGGGTCTGGCTACGCGAGACTACTACTCCACACGTCTCTCTGGTTTAGAATCAATCAACAGTACGCAGCAGTTCTATTGGAATTGTTCACAATACAATGTGCAAATGCTAAAGCAATTGCTATGTCACGTGACAAAGTTATACACATACCTCAAAGTTCAAATTGTAAAACATATGCTAATAAGTTTGATGATGTCGGACCAATAAAATAACAAAATGGAAGAAAAAGCTAAAGATATTGCTATTGCTAGGTGAATACCTTGTAACAACATATAAATGGTGTCCAGTAACAAACACATGCTTCAATTAAATGTCAACGTCACCAAATAGACTAAACGAGAGTGACATCAGCTATTCCATCCATCTTTCCCTTTACCATTCGTTTAAGAGGACATGCTTTATACTCGTCTGTATCACGAATACGACTAATAATGTGACGGGCTTCTGTCGCTGTTGGTCGTGTGGCAGGATCGTCTCTCATCAGGTGTTTGCATAAAGCCCGAACATTTCTCTGACGGATGAGTAAGACTTGATCCATCCTTTTTTGACGATCTGGAGGAACAGCAGTGAAGAGCTCGCATAGGGTCACTCCCATACTGTACACGTCGGTTTTGCTGCTTTTTGGTAAAGTTGGAATATCAAATCTCTCCGGAGGTGTGTATTGTGGACTGAGCAGACCAACCGAAAGTGAAGCATCTTCAAAACGAGCAGCTCCTAGATCACCCAGTTTGGCTCTCATCGTTGCTGTAACCAGGATGTTCCTTGGACAGATGTCACCGTGCAGAATCTCCTTAGGTTGCTATGACATCAAAGCAAAAAGCAATGCCAGAAATCAATAAAAATCGACAATGATATATACTCATCTATACAGTGACAAGACCGTGTGCGTTTTCCTTAAGATCATATAGACATAATGTGTGTAATTCCATTTGCTACAGATTTTACTTGTGAATGATTTGAATCCTGGTTATTGACTGACTAAGTATTCTAATTGTCAGATTGCTGACCACCCTATTTATATTTCCAATAGCCTAACTGTCCGACTGAAAGTCTGCCATCCCGTCTGCATGCCTGACTGATTACTAGTCTGCCTGTCTTTGTTTCCGTAAAAAAACAGAGTCTCATTAATCTAAGCAACCAGGTATATAGTAGCGGGACGCACAATGCTTTCGCGCGAGCGCGTTGTCCAAGTTGCGTTGTGTTGAGTTCATTGACGGTTGTCACTTTACTGAATTATCCAATACATCTACTACATTTTGGCGACGAGGGCGGGATATAACAGGATGGCTGCGATGTTCGGAAAGATCGAACACTTCAAGGAAGATAAGGAATGACGCCTTTACTGCAACCCGCTTAACTTCCTCTTCCAAGTGAACGACATGAGCGACGCGGGGAAGAAGAAAGCAATTCTGCAAAGTGTGTGTAGACTGAAAAGCTATCAACTGATCTGCACGTTGTGTTCATCCAAGGGCGTCAACGCTGAAGAGAAAAATATCGTCATGCTGGTTGCCGAGTATCAAATCCCCAAGCCGTCAGTTATCCTTCAACGATATCGGTTAACATCAGAAGCAGACAACCTAGGGAATTAGTAGTAGAGTTTATGACGGCTTTGCGACGGCTAGCTGAGTACTGCGACTACAAGCAAGGTCTGCCAGAGATGCTGCGTGACAGGTTACTCTCGAATCCAAAAAGCGCTATTGTCAGAAAGCACACTCACATTGGAATCAGCGCTAACAAAGGTAAACTACGGTTGGTAAACGAAGAACGTCTACTTACTATAGAAATCATCCTAGTAAGTACGGGTTTTGAGATTTTGGCGCCAGCCACCCTTGAATAGATGTCACATTGCGCCATGCAGTTGCATCAGCGGCCAGCGTGAGATGAGTCAAGGAAGCCAAAAGCAAAGTGCTACAAATGTGGCGGATTTCACAAAGCTTTCAACTGTCTTTTCAAAAGAAGGCGGTGTGAGAAATGAGGCCACATTGAACGGGAGTATAGTGGATTGACGCAAAACTCAGAAAAAGCTTGTCAGGTAGATGAAGACGAGAAACCATCTGATCCAGAAACAAAAGCTACGGCCCATCAGCTATCAAAGAGTAGGAAGGAGGAACCCATTTGGCGCAAGACATAAAAAGAAAACCGTTATCGATGAAAGTAGATACAGGAGTATCGGTATCAATTGTAAGTGAGAGCACTTGCAATAAGCTGTGGAAGAGACGAGGTAGGACAGAGTTACGCCAAGTACGGGTACGGTTGCACACATACCCTGGAAGAGCACCGACGGTGTTAGGCAAACTGGATGTCCAAGTAGGATATGGAGAGCAAGTTGCGATCACTAATAGTGGTACGTGATCATGGACCCAAAGTTTTGGGAAGGCACTGGATGAAGACGCTTGCTTTACCGTGGCATGAGATAATAGCGAAAGAACACATCGAATCTATTGATACGAAGAGCAGGAGTGATTCTTGCAGGAGTTGCAACAGAGGCTGCCCTCAAGGTAAAAGAAGACTGTGTACCACGGTATTTCACACCGACATCAGTTATCTAAGCTTAGAGAGCCAAGGTAAAACAAGAACTAGAGCGGGTGAAGGAGAAAACACAACTGAGCCAGTGCGACTTGCAAATTGGGCAGCGCCAATTGTCTCCATCCTGAAAGCAGATGGATCAAATAGAGTTTGTGGTGACTATCGACTTACAATTAACTAAGCTGCAGAGTCACGGAAGCACCTTTTACCAAGGGTAGAGAACATCTTTGCCACGCTGGCAGGTAGACAAGCATTTACTAGAGCCGGGTTTACATTAAAGACGCAAAGCCTTACGTGTTTGCGTTAGCGTCTTTGCGTCTTGCGTTTCCTTGCACGTTTTCTGTTCACATTAAAACTGCGTTTACACTAGACGCGTGTGAGTTTTGCGTCTTCTGGTTAACGCGCTAGCCTTTTGTGACTTTCAACAACATAATTTAACGCACGCTAAAAAATTTTAAGAAGCTGTTTTGCTAATTGCAACCTCGATTTGGCGCTTGCGTTGTGCTTAAACGAAAAGAACGAGAGAATGGGTCGCTCCAGTTCCTGCCAAAAGGCTCCAGCAAGGAGCCTATCACAATTTGATAGAGAAAATGCATCTCCGCGATGTAAACATACAATGATAGAAATATACGCTCTCGCTTAGACGTTCTTCCATTAGAAATACGGGACTATCATAAACCCACAAGTCAGGTTGATATAAAGAAAACGCGAGACGCAAGATGCAAGAATGGAAAATGAGTGTATTTACTTGCGTCTCTTACGTGTCCGCGTTTTTTGTTCGGCGTTTTAATGTGAATAGACACCTAAGGACGTAAGAAAACGCAAATCAAGTAGGGAGCACGTAAGACCTCCTTACATCTTTAATGTAAACCCGGCTTAAGTTGGATTTTAAGTCATGCCTACCACAGGTAAAACTTGATGAGCAGTGCAAGCAATTCTAGTCATTACCACACAATCTGGGTTGTCTCAAAAACAACAGACTGCCTGCTGCACTAGCAGCTGCGTCAGCAACCTTCCAACAGATAATGGATTGCCTTTTGCAAGAGGTCCCCGAAACAGTAGTCTAACTGGATGACACCCTTATCACAGGGAGATCTCAGAAAGAACACCTATGGAACTTGGAAGCAGTCTTGAGTCGGCTGAGGAAAGCAGGAATGCGGTTAAAAAGGCACTAATGTTGGTTCCTACAGGAGGAGATCCACCATTTGTGACACATTTGTGAGTACATTTTGACTCCAACATATCACGAACAGGAGCGTGTGATGCTTCACAACAAAGCATAGAAGACGTGTTGTCACATAAGTATCAAGTTGGAATTGAAAGACAGATTGCCAAGTTCGTTGACCAAGACTGAACAAGGTTATGCTCAGATCGAATGAAAAGCATTTGCTGCCGTAGTGTTTGGGGTATAGCTGTTTCGGCAGCACGTGTATGTTTTTGGCCGAACATCTAAAATTCTTACAGATAATAAACCACTGCTCACATTACTAGGAGAGAATCGAGGAGTACCATCAATGTGCTCTGGGCGAGTGTAACGTTGGTCACTTATGCTGTCCTGTTACGAATACACAATGATATACAGACATGGGCGATAATAAGTCGGTTGAATAGTAACACTGATGGATTAAGTCGACTGCCCAGTACTGGGGAATCGAAGGAAGAGGAGAAACCTGTGGAGACCATACTGACGTTAGACACTGGAATCGGCGACAGCTAGACCGATCACCGGTAAGCAGATGCGGCGTGGAAGTGAGAGAAACCCAGTATTGTCGTAGGTGCGTCATTATACATTGACGGGGTGGCCAAAGGCAGTCGAAGATACTGCCATGTGCGGGTTTACTTCAATCGTCGACATGAACTAAGCGTGTCCGCAGGTTGTGTGTAATGGGGACATCGCGTAATTGTATTACCTCACACACGATCATCTGTGCAACAGAGCTACACGTGGCACACCCAAGAAAACCGAGAATGAGGGGGTTGGCCCCAAGTTATGTGTGGTAGCCGGGCATAAACAAAGAGTTGGTGAAAATGGTGAAATGCTGTCACGCGTGTCAGATAAACCGCAGTATGACGGCACTGGCGCCTTTACATCCATGTGCACAACAAGGGAAACCGTGGTCCGGCTTGCATATTGAGTTTGCAGGTCCGCTACTCATTCAGCCTTTTTTCATTGTAGTGGATGCTTCCTCCAAGTGGACGGAAGTTGACACTACGACAACTATAACTGCAGGGCCGGATCCAGAGGGGGAGGTTCAGGTGGTTACAACCCCCTCTTTTCCAATAGGCATGGTTCAATAATTTCATATAATTTCATTAGAAAAAAGAAACTTAGTAATGCTATAAATAACTGCTAACGGTGAACCCCCTCTTTCAAAATTCCTGGATCCGGCGCTGAACTGCATGAGCTACCATCAAAAAAGGTTGCAGCAAATATTTGCAACACATGGTATATACGAAATTGTGGTTTCAGATAATGGGGCCAAGTTGACGAGTGCAAAGTTTAGGCCATTTATGGACGGTAATAGTATTAAGTACATCCTTATTTCCTCTTACCATCCATCATCCAATGGCTTGGCCGAACGCGCTGTTGCCAAGTTTAAGGAAGAAATGAAACGGATGTACTACGAGTACGGGTGACTGGAAGGCAAAATCTATAGATTTCTGCTACGGTATCGTACAACACCACACGCTACAACTGGTCAATCGCCTGCGCTGCTATTATTAAAGCGGATGTCGCGGAGCAAGTTGGATTGGCTACGCCGTGACATGATGAGAAGTGTGAACCAGAAGCAAAAACAACAAAAGAAAGAACATGACAAAGGCAGTCGAGCTCGCACATTTTAGGCTGGACAATTAGAATGGGCGAAAACTTAGAGAACGGTCCAGTATAAAATAGGGCAACAGTGCAAGAGAAAATGGGACCGCTATCGAGCCGGGTGACACTGGCAGATGTTAGACTATGGCGACGACATCAAGACCTCACCATCCAAATGTTTGGATGCACCAATTAAAGCAATCTCAGATATTGAAACAAACGAAGAAATACCTCAGGTCCAGTTGGAAGATGAGCAAATAAAGAGCAGGTCGGAATTAATGAAAACACACCGGCCGAAGCGGCATCGGCAAGTCAATGCGAGGTAGGCAGAACGGTACCAGCACGTACGTAAGTCCGCATGTCAAGCGGAATCAGAAGAGCAGCGGATAGACTAAACTTAAGGCCATGGATTGATTGATAAAGCTTAGAGCACGTAACGCAGTCTTTCAATAGGTAAGATAGAAATTCAAGTGGAAAGGGGTATAGATGCTGGGTGCGCGAGGCTTTCGTGCGTGCGCGTTGTGAAAGTTGTGTTGAGTCTTTGGCGGTTGTCACCTTGCTGACTTATCCAATACAGTTACTACACCAGGCTACATAATAAATCTAAATGATTTGTGTTTCTCCGTGCCTGTCTCTGTGTCTGTCTGTTTGTGTGTGTTTGTAGTATATTCTAATAAATCGACACTAAAGCATTGTCTGTCTATATGGTCGCCTGCAAAACCTATTGGTCTGTTTCTCCATACTTTCTTTGGTGGTTATTTGGAAGCAACTTATCAGCTGAAGTCTCATCTGATATACTTTCATTATGATCACGAGTAAGATAATATAATGCTAAACCTCTTCTCATCAATTAACTGTTCTTACCATCGAGTGAATGTAATCCAGTCCACACAAAGAATCATGTGTCATGTCAACTTTTTCTCGTAAAGTGAGAGGTGCAACATCTCCTTGACATGCATCAATCACACCAGACATGGAGCCGCTATGTAATTCCATGATAATCCATGCCTTCTTATCTTCTAACTCCAGAGTGACACCACAAACAGTAGCAATGTTTGGATGATGTATCTTCCATGCTACAGATGCTTCTTGTTGCACAAGATGAATGTTGCGTTGAACAGCAGCCAAATGTTCATACAACAATTTGACAGCAACAGGACAACCACGCCAATATCCAACACAAACAACTAAATCACAAATACAGTTTACTATAGCTTCCACTAGAGAATATCCACGTGGGATATTGCTTTATTATCTACTAGCTCACCATCCCGTTCTCCGCACTGGAAGATTAGATATAAATATTGCTAATGGTAAATTTCTATTATTATCAGCGGTAGTTAGTAATTTATCGTTGTATGCATGAAGTTTATCTCATTCAATCCCGTTCTAGCAGTGTATCTCTGAAGAATTCTCAGAGTTATATCCCATTAATTGGCAGCCGCGAACAGAATTCTCATAAAGTAAATTAATTTAAACGTTGCATGGAAATTTTTGTCGTTCCATGAGTGTCCCGTTCTGACAATGTGTTATAGATATAATTTAAGTATAACTACCTCACACGCATTTTTAACCTGTTCTAAAAATGTAACCGAGTGTCAAGTTGATATGTTGTTGACATGCATTTTCTCCTCCAATTTTTACTCCATTCTGAAAAATGAGCAGATAGACAGAATTCTCATGAACAGTTTCGTTCAGAGGTATCTCCCGTTCAATTATATCTCGTTTATTTAAATCCCGTTCTGAGAAAATAACAGGGTTCGAGTATCTCAAAGTATATATGCCTTGCAAACAATGCTCAAAACTTCTGTTTTCTTGATGCTGATTTTCATTCCCCATTTACAGCCGCACTCATGTACACTGTCTACTAACCTTTTTAGTTCACCCGAGGTCTTCCCAATTAAAGCTAAGTCATCAGCATACATAGCAGCTTTAATGACACTAGTATCTTGAGTTTAGACTACGTAGTTCCTGTAGAGACGTCCTTCTTTCCTGTATTCAATTCTACTCTGCCAACTTTAGCTTTGTTTAGTGCTTCACGTACGATCTTGACCATGACGAGATTAAATAATACAGGATACAAGTACATATATCCCCTTCTTCGCATAATTCCGTACTATACATTATTGATTGGTAGGTGCAAGAGTATCCTGTTGTAGTAATTTACAGATAATTTCGTTCAGAGTTATATCCCGTTCAACTATATTCCGTTCTGAGAAATTCAAAGGCATCCTGTACATATCCGTCAACAAAATTTGGATGTCACGTGCAGGTCATTGTCACCCGTATATCGCTTGACACCGTAATGTGATGACTTCGAATCTTGTTCTCCTCGCGCTTTTCGGTAGAAATCGACACACTCCCCGTGTACCGCTGGGTGCAGGAAATGTACAGGTCGCGTTAGGTGCAGATACAATCAGAATCTGGAGAGAAACGAGCGCCGGCAGAGCGGCCGCAATCGTCAATCTCCGGAAGCGTTGAGACGGACGACGACATGGGTAGAGTCCACACAGGTCTATTTCGGGCGTGCGTTCGATTGAACCGAAAGGCGTAACGTTATCCTCGGCAAGAGATTTTACGCGGAGGTCGCCCCTCGAGAGGGGACCCCGTGCACCCTAAAAATTCCGGGCACGCCTTTACAGGTCGGCGTTCGCGAGCCAAATGCGGCAAATATGGGACCCTGGGCGACGGAGGTACGGTCATAGTCACATACAGACAGCCAACTCTCTTTTGTATGTATAGATCAGGGACGAGGCGTAACGTGACCTCTAGAAATAGGGAAACCTACAATGATACGAAACTTTACAATCCTACGGGAATTTTACTACCACGCCCACTTTTTGGCCACGTCCATGTTTATTGGCATCTGATACTGTAGAATCAGCCAGATCCAGACTGGAAAAGGGTGGTGTATATAATATATACAGCTTTGGTCCTCGCACGTATTGACTGTCCACAATTTGTATGAGCACACCTAACAAAAGATGGGGGCTATATCCCAGTATAGCCCATGCCACGCTACACCCCTGTATATATACACCCCTGTATAGATAACAATAAATAGTTCATCAATATTCAGTTAGTCAAAATAGATTAAAAAGATACTTGTGATAAACTGCAAGCATCTCACCTCCATAGGATCCACGTCCTAGTTCTGTGCCTGTCAACTGAATGTCAAGTGAAGGAATATTGAGAACTTCGGTTCTTGCTGCTTGCTCGTATCGGCCAATTGCGGTTTCAGCATCAGACAGCAGCTCATCCATGGTGGCTTTTTCTCTTTGCTCTTCGTTTAGTAGTCGCTGAAGATTTTCGTTTTCTAGTTGTAATCGTTGCAGCTCTTGTTGTAACTCTTCTTTCTCTCTTCGCTCTTCAGCAATTTCTCTATCTTTTGCTGAACTTTCATTTCTCAGTTGTTCTATTTGTTGTATCAGCTGCTCTACTAACTGTTCATCTCCTTTTCCAGGCACTTGTCTTGGAAGTTGTTGTGTAGGTGTAGTGGTCTGTGTAATACAACAGAAATTTTACAATAATGTGATGTAGATAGTAAACTATGCCCTATGGGCAGATACACTGTAAGAAATCTCAGAAAACTGACACACCCACGGAATAATGTGAGAATGAACTACTAAACACAAAAGTAATCAGCTGACCCTCATTGTTTGTGTCACTGGTTGAGAGACACAAACATTTGCTGCTGTTTCTCTAGATCTTGTACGACCTGCAAATATAGAAATGACCACTCAATTAAAATTTCTTTTGTTCTGTTTGTTGCTAAAGCTGATTAAATGTGATAATAATAATAAATACATATTTAATTAACAGCATAAGCGTAGCTAGAGGCAAAATCTGACTGAACCACTTTCTTAATATCAACTTAAAGACGAACGATTGGATTAGTTCCGTAACAAAACCACCTGACTTTCAAATGTCGTAAAATATTCACTTTGTTGATTTTCAAGATCTCTATAGACATTCCAAGGTACTAGGGAACTGCCTAGGCTCGAGTGTCCAGCCGGTCACCTCCCCCCGCGGCGGATAAAGACCGGCTGAAGACATTCACCACTAAAAGGACACCGCTGCCTCTCTATCCTCCAATCAGGATTTTACACGTTTGGCTAGTGTTAGTGCATGCACGTGTATTCACGATAACTGCTGATAGCAATGCCCGTCGCTATTGGCTCTCTACTGATGGCTTTGCAACTGAGTAGTCAATTGCTTTTACCGTCTGATATCACATTTCGTTAGCGTGTGAGCTACACCTGCATGTCGTCTTCTCCTTTGTCTTCCGTTTCGTACTTGGAGGAATAGGCAGCGCATGCAAAACAACTTCTAGTAGCTTAGGGTGTCGTACGTTGCATGCATTGAACGAGTAGACGATCTACAAAGCGTGGTATTTGCACTCAACGCAGGGCGACGTGCAGAGCTATGATTTGCGTACATTGCGGTCGACCTTTGGTTGGCTTCTGTGGTAAACTTTGAGTCTAGCGATCTTAGAACGAGAGACAGACAACGAGAAGAGCTGGAAAGAGTCGACCTGTTGTTTGTAGACTTGGATGGCACGTGTCGAGACTACACGCATTTGCGTCAGAACGAATCACATTAGCAAAGAGCCAATAGAGACGTGCATCCCTATCGAGGATGCACAAACATTGAACGGCACTCTGATTGGAGGATAGAGGGTCGGCAGTTTGTTTGAGTGGCGAATGTCTCCAGCCGGTCTTTCTCCGCCGCTGGGGAAATGACCGGCTGGACACTCGAGCCAAGGAACTGCCCAGCTCTGTTGCCTCATACCAAAGTTACACCACTGAACATTTGACATACATTTCTTGTATGGTACATCTATTTAGATCTCTAGAACCAAACCGCCTATATTACACTGCATACAACAGACATTAGATATATTCAGATACTTACATCTTGTATATAAGTATCTGCATATTCAAAATAAATATATGAATCTGGTGGATTGAGTCAGAAAATTTGTCTGTCGGATTCAAAGAATTGCATAGACGAGGAATATGATAGACTAGCTAGTACTGTACTCTGAATTGAAAACTCACTGCAACCTATGCTGCCACACACAAATTGCCTGCTAAATAAAAGGTTATTGTTCAAATTGACATCAACCAATCTTTCCTTTGAACAGGCAAAATGATTGCATTGCCAGATGTTTGTATTCTAAGGAATACAATATATGCTCTAAAATTATTGTTTACATTCTGACTTACTGCTGTCCGATAAAGGCAATGGACTTGAATTTTGTGATCTCACCTGCGAGCAAAATCATCTTAAGATACATGTAAATTAATATTATGAAATATATAAAACACAAGCATCTACACAGCCCACACACACACACACACACACACACACACACACACACACACACACACACACACACACTAAAAATCTAACATACGAGCTGCCAAATTCCTAATCACACTCCCAGCTAACAGCTGGGTTCTGTGCACTGCTCAAAAGAAACTAGCAATCTCCTGGGCACGTACTCACAGAAGCACAGACCTGTGGAGCCAACTGTGGTGTGAGCATCCGAAGTGTCATCTGACTGCAGTCACACACACAGACACAGTCATACACACACAACACACATGCACACACGCATCTATGCAAGTACGCACACATGACCACACACACACACACACACACACACACACACACACACACACACACACACACACACACACACACCCCAGATAACAGCTGGGTTCTGTGCACTACTAAAGAGAAACACTGAACATCAGCTAGCAACCTCCCGTAGTAAAGCCATATGCTCACAAAAGCAAAGGCCTGTGAAGCTAACTGTGGCGTGAGCATAGAAAGTGTCATCTGACGCAGTCACACACACACACACACACACACACACACACACACACACACACACACACACACACACACACACACACACACAACCACACACGCATGCACGTACAAACGCACGTACAAACGAATACACCTACATGCACACATACAAAAAAACAAACACAAACACACACACACACACACACACACACACACACACACACACAGAGAGAAACACACAGAGACAACCATAGAAGAAGAAAAAACAAGAGAGAGGATGAGAGAGACAGATAGACAAAAAGACAGACAGACACAAAGACAGACAGAGAGCCCGACAGACAGGAAGCCCGACAGACAGACAGATAGAATGTTCTGTAAGCAACTGCACAATTTTCTTGGTCTTCTTCTCGTCGAGTTTATTTTTGTTTCAAAGTCATGTCTAAGATTAAGAAATGTCCATTCCCTCCCTGTCGTTCGTCCCGTACTCTTCAGCGTGTCCTTCACCATATCTGTCAATGTCATGATTCTAGTCAAGGTCCGGGAGAATTCATTGTTCGCTTCAAACTCCAACAGTGCTCTGACTGTCGCAGATGTTTCTAAAATTAGGGCAACATAAATCTCAGTGTAGAAATCGCAGAGATTTTGAAGGCACAACTCAACGGTCAAGGTGGATGTCCATTCGACACCTTCCGGAAGTCATGTCGCGACCTCGCCTTCTCAGTCGGCGCCTGGTCTTTCCTCCAATTCATCTGTCTTGTCACTTTCTTAAGTCTCTGGCGTCTCTCTATCATCTAATAACCTCGGAATATCCCTTATGGACCATGAAACCAATTCTTGGAAGTCCATAAGAGATCTGCCAGTTGATGCAATCATAACGGCAACGCCTCCTCGTGTTGTGCAAACAATCAATCCAGCTGTGCGTTCATGTTTCTAGTCTTGTTGTTCGCTGGCGTTACAAAAAATTCAAGATGATCCTAGTAATGTGTCAGCTTGGAAGCTTTTGCTTTTGATTAGTCGCATGATTCTTACGCCTCTCGTCAGAGGATGGCGGCATGTCATCAAGAACATGAAGGAGGTGTATCAGAAAGTCCTATCGTGGGAGTGGGAGGAGCTTGTCTGTTTGGGCGACTCCCTTGCTGCAAAATCCACTAAAGGAAACAAAGAGGCCCGTCGTGCAGCTGCTTTACGGCTTGTGCGTTGTGCAGAGCTATCAAGAGCCTCGCGGTAAGAAACCAGAATATAAGTTCAAGTACGAACAACACAAACTGCCTGGGGGCTCAGTACTCAAAGTCGTTCCACTGGTTATGGAACATTTTGGATCATGGGAAGAAGAGGCAAGAAAATTTTTGCTGAAACTTGCAGCCTTCTTATCAGATGAAGCAGGAACACCTAACGTAGCGGGATTTTTAGACTTTGAAGAAAACGATTCTCTGTACAATTACAGAAGTGTAATTAATGTTAAAGTCATATCTAAGAAACTTAGCATGTTGTGTGGTGGGTCTGAGAGGCCTGACTCTCTCAGCACCCAAGTTTTTCCTAATTAGTCTTAGTTATATGTAAGTGTTTTAGTTTGCTGTAATGTTAGCTTTCAATGAACATTAGACTAGTTGTATTACTGTAGTTCTTTGAAGAATTGTATCATAGTTTGATGTAAGAAATAAATAACAGAGAGACAGAGAGACAGACAGACAGATAGACAGACAGGCAGACAGACAGACAGACAGACACAAAGACACAAAGACACAAAGACAAACAGACACAAAGACAGACAGACAGACAGACAGACAGACAGACAGACACAAAGACAAACAGACACAAAGACAGACAAACAGACACAAGGACAGACAGACAGACATAAAGACAAAAAAGCCCAATACGACGACAGACACACAGACAAAGAAATACAGACAGAGACAGACACACAGACAAAGAAATACAGACAGAGACAGACACACAGACAGACAGACAGACAGAGAGACTGACAGAGCGACAGACAGACAGACACACCACACACACACACACACACACACACACACACACACACACACACACACACACACACACACACACACACACACACACACACACACACAGAAACACACAGAAACACACACATGCGCAAATACACATGCGCACACACACACACACACACACACACACACACACACACACACACACACAAACACACCACACAGACACAGACACAAACACACACACACACACACACACACACACACACACACACACACACACACACAATTTACAGTAAAAGACTTTATTGCATCTGCAGCATCATTCTTCTTGTATCTCTCAGCTACTTGCAGTGCAGATCTTCCACTCTGTCAAATACACACAATATCCAAGTATGATTAACATCTTCTAATATTAATACATCAAAGTACATAATAATAAAATTACCTGTATAATACACCAGTTTATATTTATATGTTTCTTGTCACGTACTGCAATATACCGTAAAAGATGAAACGTTGTTGAGAGTTTATTTGCCTGTCTGCTAAATTTGACCGAAAAATGACATTATTGGATTGTATTTTCGTGGTTGTACCACACTGTTTGATAATAATTTTTGATATCGTATATGTGTGATATTCCCCACCCACTACATGCTGGGGTTTGTGGCCATCACATTTCCCTACTAATGGTCTCCAACTTCTGTATTGATGACAAACTGCTGTGTCAGTGCAAAGAACGTATCACTAATGCCTTGCCCTGCTTTATCTATAGCGTCACAACCTCATTCTAATGTTTAATAACCTTCCTGTTAGACTGGGTCTAGCCACAACAGACGGCAAGCAGGGGTTACCAATTTGTAGCCACATAATGATCTCGTGTGTGATTACGTCGGCATATCTCGGTGGCCAAAATAATAGCGAATTATATATTGGCGCTCGCTGAAAGATCAGCAAATCTGCCAAAATCAATTTTCCTCCAACTTTTCATCTTATACGGTAAATCACAGAAGATAAAGAAATTCCTATAAACTAGTAACTAAAGCTGTGTTTATAAGTATGACTTTCTTCCATTGAGATGAGGTTGCTAATACTGAGAAGCAGAAAAGTAAGACAGACAAACAAACAAACAGAATGACTACTAATGACTACCAGTAGCAGCAAGCAGGCAGAAAGACAAACAAGCACGCAAACCAACAAGCAGACAGGGAAACAGATGAGCAAGCATGTAACCAGGCAGTCCGACGTACAGATAGACAGACAGACGGACAGACAGACAGACGGTCTGAAAACAGACAGACAGGCATCCAAGCAGATGGGATAGCAAGCAGGTAAATGGCAGACAAGTAGAGACGCAGGCAACAGGCTGATGAGTGAGATTGTGTGCAGGTGGGTGAGCACACAAGCAAGGAAGTAGGTGGGTAGGCATGCAGATAGAATGATGGCAAGATGACTGACAAGCAGGCAAGATACTTTACTAGGATACAACATCTCTACATACTTTTAGAATACATAAGCATTTATTATCAAGAGCATCATAAATCAAGTTCAATTATTGCAATGCGTGAAGCAAGCAAACAGTCAGACATACAGACAACTGACAAATCAAAAAGGAACACAGAAATATAAGCTAACAAGCAGAAAGGAAGACAGACTGAAAACAGACAAACAGAAAGCGACAGACTTACAGACAGAAAAACAATAGAAACAGCAGAGCAGACTGAAACTTAGAAAATCAGAAAAACAGTCCAACCACACAAAATCAGTAACAAGAGACAGAGATAAACACATAAGAAATAGAAACTCATATGTACTGTAATATAATATAACATTAAATAATTCACTAATTCAACAAAAACAAAACAATTTTAGTTTAATTTCATAAATATTGTTCAAATATTGATTTATATAATCAACTGGATTGAGAGTCTAATTCCAATCAGAATTCATATTTATTGTCACACTCAAACATCACATTCACAATACAATGATTACAAATATTATCATTCACATTCACATCAACATGTCTTACGTTGTCTTTTATATTGACATCACATCCATTCTCTAACAGAATACGAACAACTTTGGAGTGATTGTTGTAAGCAGCATAATGCAATGCTGTCCATCCACACTACAATAACAAGATAATTATAATAAGAAACATAAACTCCATCATAACAAACACAATATCAATCTTATAATAAGAGAAAACAAATTTACATACAAACCAACTAAAACAAACATACACACAAACAGAACAAACATACTTAAGAAAACCAAATAACATGTAAGAAGAAAACAAACAAACTAAAACAAAAACAGAAAGCAAAAAATTAATTAATGGACAAAATGATAGACAGAGAGTAATCACAAACAAATCATGAGATAAACAAATATAAACTATCAAACACACAAACAGTTTCACAAACCGGCAAACAGAAAACCCAGCAAAGAAACAGAAAAAGAGTTAAAGAAATACACAAACAACTAGACAGAGAAACAACTGGCTAAAATACAAAAAAAACAGAAGGACAGATAGGCTGAGCAGCAGACGCACAAAATGACATGCAGACAGATTTTAGAGATACAAAAAGCAAATCGTCAAAAGTAAACAAATGAACATCTGACGAGGAGGGGAGGGGAGGGATTAAGGGGTAGGAGTAGAGGATAGAGGGGAGATGGAGAAAGTGGGAGAGGGAGAGGGGATGGAAGAAAAGGGAAGACGGGGAGAGGGAAAAAGCAAATCGTCAAAGTAAACAAATGAACATCTGACGAGGAAGGGAGGGTAGGGGTTAAGCGGTAGGGAGGGGTTAAGAGGTAGGGAGGGGTTAAGGGATAGGGGAGGAAGGGAGAGGAAAAGAGGGGAGAGGAAAAGAGGGGAGAGGAAAAGAGGGGAGAGGAAAAGAGGGGAGAGGGGAGAGGAAAAGAGGGGAGAGGGGAGAGGAAAAGAGGGGAGAGGGGAGAGGAAAAGAGGGGAGAGGGGAGAGTAAAAGAGGGGAGAGGAAAAGAGGGGAGAGAAGAGAGGGGGAGAGGGGAAGAGGGAGAGAATGGAAGAGGGGGAAGAGGGGGAAAAGGGATGGGGAGAAGGGAAGAGGAAGAGGGAAGAGGGAGAGAAGAGAAAAGGAGGAGGTGATAGGGAGAAGCAAGGGACAGGGGAAATGTAGAGAGGGACACAATCAGACCGACCGACCGACCGACAGACCGACAGACAGTCAGTCAGACACGCAAATGGGCAAGCACAAGCATGGAGGTAAATGATCAGGGGAATAGGGATGCAGACAGGTAGTGGATAGGCAAGCATGCAGATGGAAACACAGGTGGTTGGGTGCACTAGAAGGCAAGCAGACATACAAACAGACGGGCAGACAAACAGAAACAATATAACGTAAACAAACATACAGAAGGAAGACAGACAGAATGACAAAAATATAATGAGACAGACAAAACCCAACAGAAACAGAAAAGTAGGATGAACCTTAGACAAGTAAAACAATTTAGTTTAAATTAAATTAAACAATTAAAGATAAATAATAATGCTTTCTCCAATTTCTATTAATTAAATAATACTAAAATAATATTCAATATTAAAGGAGAACTCCCACGCTAATGCAAGTTAATGTTTAATCAAAGTACTAGTTGCCACAACTCCATTCGCATAACAACTTTTTGCCTAAGCCTGTCAGGAAGAGAGAAACAAGAAAGCAAAGTTGGGGGCGTGTCACGTGGGCGCCGCCATCTTGGATGATGACGTAGAAGTGTCTTACCTTCGCGCATGTGTACATTGCTGCGTAGGCAAATCTTGCGTAGGATGGTGTATTGCATTGCATACGGCTGTAATAATAAAGATAAGGACAGACAGCGTGGTGTGCGTTTCTATCGATTACCGCTTAAGAACAAACCATTGCTGAAAGAGTGGTTGTCCAAGCTTCGTCTGAAGGATCCGCCCTTATCACAGAACAGTCGTGTGTGTACGGAGCACTTCCACTCCGACTGCTTTGAGCGAGATTTACAAGCAGAGCTCTTAGGAACTAAACAAAGGGTGTGCCTGAAGCCCAACGCTGTTCCAACACTCTTCTCTTTCGTAAGCAGTACATCAACGAGGGTGACAGGCAAGCGACGACAGCATGTTCACGTAAAACAATCCACGCTTCTATAGTACAAACTAGGAAGTTAAGAATTTTATGTAATGTGCAGGCTGTTACTGATATACTAGAACAGTCATCATCTAAAGCAGCTAAAGAGGAATCTGACCAAGAATTTGAAGGATTGGAAGACCAGGAGATACCAGAGTCAAACACTCTACCACTAATGTGTGATGCATCAACGCAGTACGATCTGTCACACATTGTGAATCCAGAAGAACATTCATATTGTTTAACCTCCTCTCCCATTCCTTCAGCTGATAGGGCATTTTATCCCCCTTCATTCTTGGTAGCGGCTGACCCAGGGAGTCCTACTGCTTCCTCGGAGGGAGAGGTATCACGTGACATTTATACTGGTACAGACTACGATCCTTTCAATGATACAGCTGCTGCAGACACATCAGTAACATCAGTTCAGTTAGACGAAACAGAAAAATTGCCACCAGAAGCAGAACAAAAATACATTGTTTTCAGTAGCTGCCTCCATACCCTTCTTCGATTCTGTCCAACCTGCGGAGCAGTTGTTGAAAGCACATCAGAACACTCACAAGGAAGCATGTTGACTGTGACACTGCAGTGCTCCAATGGTCATTCCATTACTTGGAACTCACAGCCATTAGTCAAGGACATTCCAGCAGGCAACTTATTAGCAGCCAATGCAATCCTTCTCTGTGGTGGAAACTTTGCAAAATTTTCGCAATTTGCCGATGTTTTGAAACTGCAGTTCATGAGTGAGTCTACCTTCTATCGAATCCAAGATGCATACCTCATACCAGTCATAAATGACTTTTGGGAAAAACACCAGAAATCCATTCTTCAACAGTTCAAAGACACCCCCCTATGTCTCCTAGGAGACGGGCGCTGTGATAGTCCTGGCTATTCTGCCAAATATGGCACATACACTCACATTGAGCAGGAAACTGGACTAATACTTGACTTCCAACTTGTTCAAGTCAGTGAAGTTGCCAACTCTGTTGTCATGGAACGCGAAGGATTTGAACGTTCACTTCAAAAGCTGCAAACTGAAGGCTTGCACATCAAACAAATTGCAACTGACAGACATATCCAAATTGCAGCTACCATGAGAAAGAAATACCCCAACATAGACCATCAATTTGATGTTTGGCATGTGTCTAAAGGAATAGCAAAAAAGCTGACACAGAAGGGAAAATCTAAGAGATGCACTAAACTCCTGCCATGGATCCAATCCATCTCCAATCACCTGTGGTGGTCTTCTCAGTCTTGTGATGGAGACTCCCAAATACTTACTGAAAAGTGGACATCAGTTATCCACCACATAGTAAACGTCCACTCTTGGGAAGGTGCTAGCAAGTTTACAACATGTGAACACGAAGAGCTAACACGTGAGGAATGTGACGAAAAATCCTGGCTGAAGCCTGGCTCCAATGCTCATGAGGCCCTAAAAGAGGTTGTGTTAGACAAAAAGTTACTAAGAGACATACCAAAGCTCACCAAATTTTGTCACACAGGCATGCTAGAAGTGTTTCACTCACTTCTCACAAAGTACTGTCCTAAAAGGCAGCATTTTGGGTATAAGGGTATGATGACAAGAATACAGCTGGCTGCTCTGGACCATAATTACAACATTGATCGAGAACAAGCAACAACAAGTGAAGGAATCAAGAGGTATAAAGTTGTATTTCCTAAAGCTACCAAAGCCTGGGTAGCAAAGCCTATAGCTGAGACAAAATCGTATCAATACCTCCACGAAATTTCAACGTCTGTGCTGAAGAGAAGATCAATGGAGCACAATCCCATAAGGCACCACAAAGCTAAAGCTCCACCAGTGGACTTACCCATAAATATAGCTGGGCACGAACAGCCTCCCAAAGAAGAGATTATACGTAGAACTAGTACTAGATTCAATTAGAAGTATTAGTCCAGTTTCCAGTTGTTTGTGTCAACTACATATTCATTTGTTAGCTAATACATCACTGAGAATCATTAGCATCTCTAAAGCCAACATAGTGCCCACTCTCTTCTGGAAACGCTCTGCGTACGGCAGACACCACACACGATGGTATGACTATTCGTACACCTCTCCCCAACATCTCGTGAGCCCAGTGAGTAAATTGGCGGTAAGCCGCCAGTCTCAAAAGCCTACACAGAGAATTACCATGCACTAGCAGGTGAGAACGAACGTGATCGTTGCTTCAAATCATACCTGGCCGTAAGAGGTTCTGTAATGGAGCCTGGAGAGACGTTCATGACGCCTACCGCTGTGCGTAGAACTTCATAGTGCAAGCAGACAGTGTGAAAACTGTCATGCGCTGTCGCACATCTCACGCCATGAAGTCTCCAGCTCAGAGCATCGACTTCCTTGCAGCAGATGCATTCTGTAATGCTCGGCATGACGATACACAGACCACAAGTACACCAGTCGGTGTTTTCTAGTCGTTCCGTACGCGTATCAGGGACATGAAGTGTTTGGTCATCGTCGTCGCTACCGCCAGAATCACTTTCTGACATATCTCTAGCGTTTCGAACAGGTTCAAAGTTATACGGACGGATAGTTTCCATAGTTCTCTTCAGCCGCTGCGAGACATGCGCATAGGGTAAGACACTTCTACGTCATCATCCAAGATGGCGGCGCCCATGCGACACGCCCCCAACTTTGCCTTCTTGTTTCTCTCTTCCTGACAGGCCTAGGTAAAAACTTGTTGTGCCAATGAAGTTGTGGCAACTAGTACTTTGATTAAACATTAACTTGTATTAGCGTGGGAGTTCTCCTTTAATACATTTATTACTAGTACATAACCTCTCATACATCACATCAACACATACAACAACAACAAATACAAATACTCACCACATCCTTCAGATTACCATCAGCATCAGCTGATAATAACATAACAATTAGTGAATCAGAACCACCAGTTGCTGCATACATTAAAGCAGTGTAACCCTGTAATAACAATAATTGCGTTTTATTATTTGTATTTAATGTAATATCCGTCCTATCCCAAATCTCATTACATCATTGAAATACCATTCTATTCACTTATTCATATATATTTGAAAGATATTGCTATCACAACAGATAAATGTCTAAAATAATTCATTCATTCACTCTCAACACTTACAGTAGAATCAATTTTGTTTACATTCACTCCTTCCTGCAACAAAATTTTTACAATGGAATTGTAGCCTTTATCACAAGCTGTCCCAAGTACAGGAGTTGCCTACAATAAAGTGAGTTGTTATCAACAAACTATTAAACGAGTCACTCAGTCAATATCATACATAAACATCACTGCCACACGCATCAGGCGAAGCGCCTGACTTCAAAAGAGTTTCCACCTCATCGACTTTGTTGTCCTTCACTGCTAACGTTAGTCTCCTATCCATGTGTGGTGTGTCTCACTCATCCTAACATCAATTTCACTCACAAACGAGAAATCACTCAACACGACACTCTCACACAACAAACTTACACTTCATCACCATAAATATTACATGACTACTCAATTTAACTTATTAAGAAATGTTCTATTCCAACCGTTTACAGTGCAGTTCAAACTCGTGGACCGGAACCCCTAAACCCTACGCATGCGTCCGATAAGATGAAGTCACGTGAGTTAACAGTTTAGTTCTAGCTCATTCTAACTAATTGATAACTTACGAAAGGAAAGATGGTTGATAAACTTTTCACTCAGTCACTAAACGTTTTGTCAATCACTAATGGAACCAAAAAATGAACCTAGAGAATTGCTAGACATTACTTCAAGTGAGGTTCTTGTTGTACTGTGAACAATAAAATGAGAATTGAAACAATAGTGTTGCTTTAGTACGTAACAGTTTACTTAAGTTTACTCACTCGAGTCACGTGCCCAATACATATCAAACAAAATATATTCGAATTTAGATGAAACTAGAGAAAAATATTTCTATTATGAAGTGTTTCCCTGAAGAATGCTCATGATAGAGTTAGGTGAGAGTTATTTTTCATTGAATTTATATCCCGTTCACTTATATCCCGTTCAATTATATCCCGTTCTGAGAGATTTGAAGGTACGCGTATCGCATCCGGGCAGGAAAATTTTAGCAGTCACGTGCAGGTACTTAGTCACCCGTATATATGGCTTGACATCGTCTGAATGACTTCGAATTTTGCTCTTCTCGCGTTTTTCGGTAGAAATTAATACACTACCCATGTACTGCTCTGTGCAGGAAACGCGTAGGTCGGATTCAGTGCAGGTGCAATCAGAATTTGGACAGAAACGCGAGCTCACGAGAAACGGCTCTAGACGGCAAGAAATCGTCGATCGCAAGAAGCGTTGCGAAGGAAGACAAAAGGTACAGTCCACACGAGACTGGTGCGGGCGTGCTTTCGAATTAGACGGAAGCTCTAGGGTTCGCGTCGTCGGAGAGATTTACGCAGGGTCAACCCCTCGAGAGGGGCCTTCGTACAAGCAGATAATTCCGGCCACTTTACTGTCTGCGAGTAGAGGTTCGGCGTGCGCGAGCCGAATTCGGCGGAGATCGGATGCGGGGCGGCTAACACGCATACAGACAGACACCTCTCCCTTTGTATATATATATATACAAGCTCCAATGCCCGGCTTCGCCCGGAGGACAACACATGCCAGGTGCTTCTCCTTTCCACTTCATAGCGCCGCAGTTGACACACACGTTTGTCATAGAGCCAATACAACACGGAAGTAGAGAAGAGACAGGTCGCCTTTATAGGTAGAGATTATATAAAGCATTAATGACAGACAGACAGACAGA
Source organism: Corticium candelabrum (assembly GCF_963422355.1). Lineage (NCBI taxonomy): Eukaryota > Metazoa > Porifera > Homoscleromorpha > Homosclerophorida > Plakinidae > Corticium > Corticium candelabrum. The sequence continues at coordinate 603,457 of NC_085086.1, forward strand.
CAGACAGACAGACAGGTCGCCTTTATAGGTAGAGATTATAGCAGAAAGTATCTAAAAATGCGTTTGGTGGTTGAAGAGGCAGAGGGGGTGTAGCCAGGTCACGTACAGTTTGTATAGAGAACCGTTTACTGCCACTAATTAGCCGTGGTGTAAGTGCTTTTACCGTTTAGTAGCAGCCAGACAGAATTCTCATTCATAGTTATATCCCGTTCAATTGCCGTTTTCAAAATCCCGTTGATTGGATTAGCGATTGGTTGAAACCATTTCGACTTGGACGTTGCTGCCGTTGCGAGGAACAGGTGTATCGAACTTGGCATCTATTCGACACGTGTCCAGTTTAAAAAATCCCGTTGATTGGATTATTGATCCCGTTGAAGCCATTTCAACAGTCCCGTTGCGGAGAACAGGTGTATCGAACCTGGCATCTATAATTTCGACTTGAATCCCATAACGTGCAAGTCATGTGCAATAGTTACCCGGATAATGCGTTCCCCGTATATAACGAATGCTGACTCTCTTCATTTCTACAGTCTCGCTGAACGTCGTCTTTTTGAAGACGTTGCTGGCGTTTCGGGAAACAGGTGCATCAAACACGGCAGCTCCGTATCTAACGAAGTCACGACTCGTAACGACTCTCGTCATTTCGACAGTCCTGCTGAACGTCGTCTCTTCGAAGACGTTGCTGGCGTTTCGGGGAAGAGATGCATCAAATACGGCAGCTCTTCGACGGTCGTAGACTGGCGAACGACTGTGGGCGTATTTTTCAAGACCCGGATATCAGCAAAAATATCTTCTGTTTCCCAGCGTTGCCCGCAATAAACGACACGCTTGGCGCGTACCGTCCGACGTCGGAAACGGGCAGTCTAAATTCGGCGGAGATGCTATTCGGCGTTCTGGAGATATTCGCGCGCGAGCGGAAGCGAGTGCGATCGGCGGGAAATGGCGTCGTCGTGGGAGAAGTAACGAAGACGATTACAGTCTCACTTTCGAGATTAATGAATTCGGCGTGCGCGAACCAAATTCGGCCGAGATCGGACTCGCCGTCTTTGAGAAACGCTCGTACGGACGGACACACAGACAGACAGACAGACAGACACCTCTCCTTTATATATATACAAGCTCCAACACCCGGCTTCGCCCGGGGGACAACACATGCCAGCTGCTTCTCCTTTGCACTTCATAGTGCCGCAGTTGACACACACGTTTGTCATAGAGCCAATACAACACGGAAGTGGAGAAGAGACAGGTCGCCTTTATAGATAGAGATTATAGCATTAATGACAGACAGACAGACAGACAGACAGACAGACAGTTGTGATGTCTTCCTCTACCCATATTGTCTACTCCTCTTTACCAACATTGTCATCATGGATTGTACACATCTTTACCTCGCGTCAGGCTAGGCGTCTTCTATGGTGGCCATGCACTTTGTGATGTCCATCCATGTTATCCGGGAGACAGACAGAGTGTTCAGTTTTTTGCTTTTTAATTGTCATTGTAATGTAGTGTATCGTGCTTTGCTTAATTTGATTTAGCCTGTAATAGTTCTGATTTATGAAAATATAATACCATTGACAGACAGACAGACAGACAGACAGACAGACAGACAGACAGAAAAACAGGTCGCCTTTGTAGGAGAGATTATAGCAGAAAGTATCTAAAAATGCGTTTGATGCTTGGAGAGGCAGAGGGGGTGTAGCCAGGTCACGTACAGTTTGTATAGAGAACCGTTTAGTAAATTACTGTCACTAATTAGCCGTGGTGTAAGTGCTTTTACCGTCTAAATAGCAGCCAGACAGAATTCTCATTCATAGTTATATCCCGTACAATTGCCGTTTCTAGAGCCCGCTGATTTTTGGATTAACGATTGGGTGAAACCATTTCGACTTCGTCGTTGCTGTCGTTGCGAGGAACAGGTGTATCGAACTTGGCATCTATTCGACACGTGTCCAGTTTCAAAAAATCCCGTTGATTGGATTATTGATCCCGTTGAAGCCATTTCGACAGTCCCGTTGCGGAGAACAGGTGTATCGAACCTGGCATCTATAATTTCGACGTGAATCCCGGAACGTGCAAGTCACGTGCAATACTTACCCGGATAATCCGTTCCCCGTATATAATGAATGCCGACTCTCGTCATTTCGACAGTCCCGCTGAACGTCGTCTGTTCGAAGACGTTGCTGGCGTTTCGGGGAAGAGGTGCATCAAACACGGCAGCTCCGTATCTAACGAAGTCACGACGCGTACCGACTGTCGTCATTTCGACGGTCCCGCTGAACGTCGTCTCTTCGAAGACGTTGCTGGCGTTTCGGGGAACAGGTGCATCGAACACGGCAGCTCTTCGACGGTCGCAGACTGGCAAACGACTGTGTGCGTATTTTTTCGAGACCCGGATATCAGCAAGAATATCTTCCTTTTCCCGACGTCGCCGGCAATAGACGACACGCTCGGCGCGTACCGTCCGACGTCGGGAACGGGCAGTCTAAATTCGGTGGAGACACGATGCGCCGTTCCGGAGATATTCGCGCGCGAGCGGAAGCGAGCGCGATCGGCGGGAAACGGCGTCGTCGTGGGAGAAGTCAGGAAGACGACCGCGGTCTGACTTTCGACCTGAATGAATTCGGCGTGCGCGAGCGAAATTCGGCCGAGATCGGACTCGCCGTCTTCGAGAGACGCTCGTACGTACGGGCACACAGACAGACAGACAGACAGACAGACAGACAGACAGACACCTCTCCTTTATATATAGAGATATAGGTCATATATATATATATATATATATATATATATATATATATATATATATATATATATGACTTATATCAAATGCCTTTAACAATTGTCATCGTATTCCTTTCCTTCAACGCGTACATAGGGATCTGCCCGAGTTATTTGGTTGGGTTCAGTGGTGTTATCACACGGAGGCCGAACTGAGGTTTGGTCAGAATCGACTAACATCTTCGGCTGGTGTTCAACAAGGGGATCCTTAGGGGCTTTTGCTTTTTTCTCTGGTCATTCTAGAGCTGATGGACGAAATTGGTGCACATGAGGGAATATCTATGAATTTGTGGTACTTGGACGACGGATCCTTCGTTGGTCAGCGTTCCACTATCGCTTCAATGTTAGAGATAGTAACATCAAAAGGGCCATCTTATGGTCTCCAGCTCAATATGTTCAAGTGTGAGGTCTTCTGGCCAACTGGTGATCCTACATTTCCAGAATTCCCATCAACCATTGAACGAGTAGCTCAAACAAACGGAGGTGCTGAGCTGTTGGGTTCTCTAGTGTGGGGATCGAACGATTTTTTCCACAATGGCTTCTCAAAGCGAATAGATAACATTTGGGAATGTCAACAAAACCTTCAAAGTTATGGAAATCCTCAGGTTGAGTTACATTTGTTGAGATCATGCTTTTCATTGTGCAAAATCAACCATCTCTTCAGAACTGTGCCACCTGATAAAGCCACTTCTCAGTTACGGCGTTTTGATGTCAGCTTAAGAATGATTCTTAAAACAATAGCTAACTGCTCTCTTTCTGAAAATTCTTGGAAACAGGCAACACTGCCAATTCGTTTGGGCGGTCTTGGTTTGAGGGAAGCCTGCAGAAGTGCCCCTGCATCTTACCTTGCCAGTTGTAACTCCACTCGTCAATTGATATGTCTGTTCCATTCTCTGCTTTCTCAGTCGAAAGTGTCATTTTCCATCGTAAACGAGCACACATTTCCAGAAGAGCAGGTTGGTCATGAACGCCTATGTCAAAGTATTCCAGACACAGCTCTTAAGACTTAGATGACCAGTCAACGAAGTTTTTAAAGCAGGCTGGATTCTGATTTAAGTTCTTCCCTCAAAGATTCTGCTAGTATTCGAGATCGCGCTGGACTGAACACCATTTCTGGCCAACATGTTGGTGCATGGTTGCGAGCGTTGCCAAACCTACGCCTCGGTCTTGCCATGCCCAGCAAAGAATTTAGTGTTGCTTTGAGAGTCTTGGTTGGGCATTCCAATCTTCAACTTGCCTTCTGATGCCAAGCGCTGTACATGTGGTGCAATCATTGACAAATTCGGTGATCATTTATTGGGTTGCAGCCAAGAACAGAATCTGAGAATGAAACGTCACAACGCACTCTGTGAAGTAGTCTTCAATGCACTCCTAGAGGATGATTCTCGTTGTCGTCGAGAAGTGCGATGCAGTAGCACAAGCAATTCAAGTCATGGTGATATTTTTTACCCGAATTTCGAACATGGTCATCCGACATATTTTGACTTGACCGTCCGAAACTCCTTACAGCCATCCTACCTTGTTCAAGCAGCCACTTGTCCAAGGGCAGCGGCTGCAGCAGGAGAGATTGAGAAAGATCAGCGGCAGGATGTGATGGTTTCGAACACTGAAGGTATTTTTCATCCTCTCGTGGTGGAGTCTTTAGGATTATGGACACCGAACAGTTTACAAGTACTAACAATTATAGCGCGAAGGGCTTCTTTTTTTGAACAATGCTGGTATTAGTAGATCGGTTTGTAATTTGCATCCGCAACTATCTGTAAAGCTATGGTTATACAATGCTAAGACGGTGTTATGTAGAATAGCTTTAGATGGTAGAGTTGATCCCAGTTGGGATCTGTAAGAAGTATAAATATATACATGTCTAAAATATATATATATATATATATATATATATATATATATATATATATAATATTATATACATACATTGACTAGCCCACCATCCTGTTCTCCACATGGGCAGATTAGCTATTAATATTACTAGTGGTTCGTAAATTTCTATTATTAGTCATGAGGTATCTTTCATTCATAAACGTTGTATGCAAACTTCTGTTGCTAAAGGAGTTCACATGCATTTTTGCTCTGTTCTGAAGCAGCCAGACAGAATTCTCATACATATTCATATCCCATTTTGAGAAATGAGTAAGAACCAAGTATCCCAATGTATGCAAATTTATATGTTGTTGCATTAGTATCATGTTCTAATTTATTATTCTATCCTGATTTATATACGAAGGCACAAAAAACAGACAGACAGACAGACAGATAGCTGTCCTATATGTTTGTGTGCGGCTTCGTATGCAGGAGAGGATCTCCAGGACGGAGAGTCCGATCACCGCCGAATTCGGCTTGCCCACGCCGAATCCTTAGCGGTCAAAAGTGAAGCTGTCGTCGTTTTTCGCACTTCTCCCGCGACGACGCGATTTCCACCCGACGAAATCTGTCTCTGCTCGCACGCGAATATCTCTATAACGGCGTATCGGATCTGCACCGAATTTAGTCTGCCCGTTCCCGACGTCAGTCAGTACGCGCTTAGCGTGTTGTTTATTGCGGGCGACGTCGGGAAAGGAAAGATATTTTGCTGATATCCGGGTCTTGAAAAATGCCCAGTCGTTTGCCCGTCGACGCCCGTCGAGGAACTGCTACGTTCGATAAACATGTTTCTCGCAGCGCCAGCAACGTCTTCGATGTGACGACGCTCAGCGGCACTGTCGAAATGGCGAGAGTCAGCACGAGTGATGACTTGGCTAAATACGGGGAATGGATTTTCTGGGTGAGTACTGCACGTGACTTCCACGTTACGGACACACAGTACGAACGGAATTCGCGTGGGATGTAATCGCTAAGTTCGATACATCTGTTCCCCGCAACGGGAATGTCAAAATGGCTTCAAAGGGATATTAATTAAAACATAAAAAACATCGAAACAATCAAACAAGCAAATGCTTTAACAAATAAATAAACACGTCAACAGAAAACAGGAAATCAACCGACACATACCAACATCAAAACAATAAATAAATTGCCTCATGAATCTCATTCAGCTAATAATCTTCTTACCATTATCTTGACACGCCTTTCTGGTCTAGAATCAACCAATACTTTGCCGCAGTTCTGCAATGCTTGTCTTGCATTTGTCACAGTCAGGTCACCTAGGTACGCAGGGTGCACTAATACGCTCACGACGTCATATCGTAAACATCAACATTTCAATTTTTACCGCACTGTTGCAATTGGTCGACAATATTGACAAGATGTCTGGAGCTGCTGACACTGCCAATTCTAACGTCTTTCAGATCATTCTTTAATTGCAGTTCTTTTCTCACGCGTTCGCCGAGAAAATCGCGTTGTCTCGCATCATAAGTAATATCGTTACATAATAAACAAGATAGAATAACTGATGTTATTCTAACTCCTGAACGACACAAAGTCGCCCAAACTGGAGATTTTAGCCGGAAAACCAGTATAATGGTCGAATACGTACAATAAGAGCGTTAAGAGCGATATCCCGTATGTAAATCCAGCTCTTTCACTGCTACCTGATAAGTTAGTCTTTGACCATGGGTGGGTCACGGTAATGTCGAGCAACAACTTCTTGCCATCACGGTAGTTGTAAACTGCAATATCAGGGCGTTGCTTGCCTTAGAATTGAGCCGTGATCTCTTTCTTACAACGGAAATCTACAGACCGCAGCATGTCGTAGTAGCTGTCCAGAAAGTGATCGTGACGACGAATGGGCCACCACCAACTTGCATGTTAGGAGACGGTAACCATTCTGATGAACGTCCTTACCACATTGGTTGATACATTTCTTGATGTTATTCAGCTGAGGAAGGGATACTCCAAGTCGCATAAAAGCTGCAGTACGAAACTGAACATTTGCAAGACTAAAATTTTACGAACAAGGAATTGCCTCAAGCCATTTCCCAGCCAAAGGATCCCACTACTGATGAGCCTTGCGCGGTCTTCTTTGGTATGGCAGGACTGTAGGAAATTCTGAAACTGTCTGTCTTTTCTGATGGCTTGCAGTCTGGATTGAAGATGTTTTGGTTTTGCAGTAGGCAGTTTCAAAGATGGTAACTCTTTTACCATACTGACACCACTTGTATGGAGATCGTTCAAAGCATCCTTCAGATCCTGTGTAGTTGGCATGTCTGCTAAATCCAGGTCTTCCGTGAGGCCACTGCAGATGTCACTGAGCCTCTGCTCTCTATCTGCAAGGTTTCTCAGTGTGTTGGCCCAGGCTCCTACAAATGCTCAACTGGCGGTCTTTGTAGCTGCTGCGAGGCCAACGCCGCCATGTTTGATGGCCAACGTGAGCTGTTGCTGTTGTCTGGCTGTTAGTTTCCTGCCAATGATGTTCTCAAACGTAGTATTGATTTCTTTGTCATGCTGACTAACCACAGAAGAGACCAGCCGTGGAGGGACAGTGCGTAGGATATGCATGACTTTAGGCACTCCACAATATCGTAATAGTAATGCAGCCGACTGACTATTCTGGAGCATTGGTAATTTGGATAGCAAAGGCTTCTCGCACTCAACTAACCTTGACAAAAGTCCTTCACAAAGGGGTTATTCCCAAGTGGAGTTCATTCATTCACTCTCAACACTTCCATGAAGAGTAGTTTTGTTTACATTTGCTCCTTTCTGCAACAAAATTTCTACAATGGAATTGAAGCCTTTATCGCAAGCTGTCCCAAGTACAAGACATCCCTACAACAGAGTGAGTTGTTATCAACAAACAATAAAGCAAATCACTCAGTCAATAGCATACATAAACACCACACGCATTAGGTGATGCTCCTGATTTAAGAAGACTTACCACCTCATCAAATTTTCGTTGTCTCTCACGGCCCTCTCTAATCTCCAATCCATTTCTGGTGTGTCTCACTCATTCTAACATCACATCAACACATCAATCACAACAAATTTTTACAATTTTACTTACAAACGAGAAATCACTCAACACGACGCTCTCACACAACAAACTTACACTTCATCACCATAACTATTACATTAATACTGAATTTGACTTACTAACAAATGTTCTATTCCAACCGTTTACAGTACAGTTCAAACTCGTAGACTGTGGCCCCCAAACCCCACGCATGCGTCCCTAACATAAAGTCACGTGAGTCAACTGTTACAATCTAATTCTCGGATCACTCTGACTAATTCTTAGCATACAAAGGCAACGATGGTTGATAAAGTTTCTTCTCAGTCAATAAACGTTTTCTTTGTCAATGACCAATGGAACCAAGAAATAACCGTACAGAACTGATAGACATTATTTCAAATTAGCTTCTTGTTGTACTGTAAACAATACAATAAGAATTGAAGCAAAAAATGCTCCCTTACGTAATATGTTACCTAAAATTAATCACGTGAGTCACATGCCCAATATATAAAAGACACAATATATTCAAATTTTTATAAAGTTAATTAATTAATTAACGTAAACGTTGTCGTTCAAGTACATCCAGTTCTGAGAAAATTACAGGAATGGAGTATCGCAAAGTGTGTAAGTATAGGTTATCGCCCGCGTTCCAGAGCACTATCATATTTATTGCCCGAGCACCGTTTATTGCACGAGTCGTAGGCGAATGCGATAAACGGTGAGAGGGCAAGAAATATGATATTTCTCTGGAACAAGGGTAATAACCGACTTAGTTACCGGCACGTGGCCCTACCCAATGAGCGTTTGAGTAGCTGACCATATAGTTAGCGTTCCTGGTTTGGCGGCAGTAAGATTTAGTGTAAGGTTTCAGTATCAGGGACAGTCCCATGGCAAGCATGCTATCTATTATATAAAGCTCAAATTGTGTGTGTGTGTGTGTGTGTGTGTGTGTGTGTGTGTGTGTGTGTGTGTGTGTGTGTGTGCGTGTGTGTGTGTGTGTGTGTGTGTGTTTGCGTTTGGCGGTCACGTCTTTTGTCCGTTTGCAACCGAAATTGGCACGCACACTCTGCTCACATAGGGAAAGGTTTGCGTAAAAAATAAAAATATTTGCACTGGGTCCCCTCTCAAGGGGTCGACCCCCGCGTAAAATTTCTCGATGACGCAAACGCTACACATTCTAGTTCATTCGAACACACGCCCAAACCAGTTCTGTGTAGACCGTATGCATCGTCGTCCTTTGCAAAGCTTCGAGCAATCGAATATCTCTTGCCGACGAAACTTTCTCTTCTAGCGCTTTTGTTTCTCTTCAAATTCTGATTGCATTTGCATCGAATCCAACCTACACGTTTTCTGCAGCAAGCGCTACACGGAGAGTGTGTCGATTTCTATCGAAACAAGCGCGAAGAACAAGATTCGAATTTATTCAGAATATCCGGGACCTCGCAACAAAGATGCACGTGACGTGTCCACAGACCCTTTACACTACAGTATCTTGCCCGTACGAAGGACGGGCCATGGATCGTAGTAATTTTATCATTGTGAGAGCGGGCAATAACTACGGTATGTTTGCAATAACTACGGTATGTGGGCAATAACTACGCTAGGTGGGCAATAACTACGGTTTAGCTAATTAGTGTGCAATAACTAAACAATGCCGGCACTTGGCCGAATACAGATATTATTGCACTGTCTACGAGAGCGCTCATTGGGTAGGGGCCACGTGCCGGTAACTAACACTGTATGCCATCACAGATTCCCTCTTCTTTTTGCTCGGGATTGATTATGTACGCTACTGATTGATAGGTGCATGAATACCCCGACCTAGGAATATACAGTATTTTGTTCAGAGTTATTTTCCTTTCAATTATATCCCCTTTAGTAATTATATCCCGTTCTGAGAAATGAGAATGGATCGTGTATCGCAACCGGCAGCAACATCTTAGCAGTCTCGTGACTTAGTCGTCCGTATACATATCCTGACATTCACCCTGAATGACTTCGAATCTTGCTCTTCTCATTTTTTGGTAGAAACCGACACACTCCCCGTGTACTGCTTGGTGCGGGAAACGCATAGGTCGGATTCGGTGCAGATGCAATTAAATTTGGGAGAGAAACGCGAGCGCACGAGGAACTGCTTCAAACGGCAAGAAATCGTCGATCGCAGGAAGCTGTACAAAGGACGAAAACAGGTACAGTCGACGCGACACTGGTGCGGGCAGGCGTTGGAATAAATTGGAAGCTGTAGGGTTCGCGTCGTCGAGAGATTTTAATTTGGGTCAACCCCTTGAAAGGGGACTCCGTCCAATCGGATAATTCCGGCCACTTTACTGTCTACGGGTAGAGGTTCGGCATACGCTAGCCAAATTTGGCGGAGATTGGACTCCGGGCGGCGGAGATACATTTACGCGCGTGCTCACGCTGACACACACGCACGCACGCACACACACACACACACACAAACGCACGCAGGCACGCACGCAGGCACGCACGCACACACACACACACACACACACACACACACACAAACACACACGCACACACACACACACACACACACACACACACACACACACACACACACAAGCCAGATCTCTTCTAGAGACTAGCCCCTCATCCTGTTCTCCACACGGGCAGATTAGCTATTAATATTAATAGTGGTTATTAAATTTCTATTATTATTACTCATGAAGTATATCTCATTTACAGAACTAGCTAACAGTCCATGACACAATTCTTATAAAGTTAATTAATTTAACGTTGTATACGAATTTCTGTTGCTGCATGAGTTCACATGCATTTTTACTCCGTTCTGAAGCAGCCAGACAAAATTTTCATTCACAGTTATATAAATTCTGTTTTGAGAAATTAGCAAGAATCGAGTATCCCAAGTATGCAAATTTATATGTTGTTGCATGAGTATCCCGTTCTAATTTATCACTATGAAGTGTATCTCTGAAGCCAGAAAGAGTTCTCAGAAAGAATTTATTTTCGTTCAGAATTATATCACGGTTCCAAGACAATTGATTGTTATCTAGTTAGTATCCCATTGAAGACAAAGAAAATATAACGGAGTGTCTCGTTTTTAAAAATCCCGTTAATTGGATTGTTATATCCCGTTGAAGACATTTTGAAAGTCCGGTTGAACGCCACGTTACTTCAAAAACATTTCCGTTGCTAGGAACAGTGTACAGAGCATTACGTAAGGTCACGTGCAGTATTCACCCTGATAATGCAGAATGATGACAGATGTAGGATTACTTCGATCGCTAGCTCCCTTTCTATAATTTACTAGCGAATTTTTGACAACGACAAGGAGATTGCAAAATCTCTCCCGTACATTTCCCTTCTTTGTAATAACGGTGACTACGCCCTTAAATCCCAATTAGTTAATTATGTAAATAAAATCAAGTTTTGCGGGGTCTTTGTTATTGTAACGTACACTGGATCCAGTTGACGCCCGCTGGAATGTGCAATACAGAAACAGACATGTGGAAGTATTAGCGTACAATTTTGCCAGATACTAAATAAGTAAGTGCGAGACAACGGAGATAGGAACGTCTATGCTATTCTATGTTATTTACCTCTAGATGTTAGCTGCACTCAAATAATTATTGACAGATAAAATATTATTTATTGTAAGTTGTAGAATGATTTTGAGGCGAATGCATGATTACAAGACTAATACGTCAATCTAGTGATCTTTCCTACCAAGTACCTGTTTTTTGTCTTTCTTTCGGTAGTAGCAGATAACACTAGTGTCGTGATAAGTAAATGTGAACGAAAGATAGCTAGAGGAACCTAAAAAATAAACTTTTATATGCATAGTGTTCCTAGTCTCGCGTATCCAGACGATTTTCGACTACATCCTTCTGGCAGGATGTAGGCGGAGATGGTGCGGTGTAAGGGCGTGCCTCTAACAAGGTGTGGTAATCGTCGTGGCGACGTCACTTCATTCCTTTGGCGCACGTCGAGGGCCGTGCTTGTCGCCTGTACTTACTCGTCATGTCGCGTGTTGTCTTTTCTCTGCTCCTCTGTTTGTTCATATGCAGTCTCGGTCACATCGGTGCGAGCTCTTGCTGGAAGCTAGAGTACGCAGTGTGCCTCTACACTGTGTGTTTGTGATGACAGGGAGAGCAGCAAGTGTGGCAAAGAAGCGAGAAGTTGAAAACAGCTTGGAAAAGCGACATATTGCGGACTTTATCGACACGTTGCATCGTAAGTGCGTGTAGGATGTGTGCAGAAATGTTTGGGTGTATCTCTGTTTCTTCCGTCTAACTTCCGGTTACGAATCCAAGACAAACAAGCATGCATTAGTAGAGGAACACGTACGCTAGTCTGTCTACTGTACGTGTAGTTTTTGTTAATATGTTACACACACACACACACACACACACACACACACACACACACACACACACACACACACACACACACACACACACACACACACACACACACACACACCACAATCACACACTGACATTATTTGTTATCAGATACGGATATACCTGGTTGCTTTATATGGTACGTGTACTCACATTAAAGGCATTCAAGTACTCTTCTAGTGCTAACTAACTGATATAATTTAAAAGCAAATTTCTAGAAAAAATTTAGTAAGCCAGTCAAATTTAAGGAAAGAAAATTTAAATATTATTGTAACACTTTTCAAATTTCATCAGTTTGACTAAATCATACATTTCCTACTTGTTTTACTTAAATTATCTTTTTGATCTCTTTCAGTGTTACTTACAAACTTAAATTGTTTTCTCTCGTTTAGGTTGTGACAATATCCAGTGTGAAGATGACTTTGGCTGCATAGTGCAAGATGATCAAATATTCTGTTGCCCAATGGTAGGAGCAGAACCACTTTTTGAAGTCGACTTGTGCTCTCCTCAAACAGCACCACCAACAGAAGGTATACAGCAGGGCGTACCGGAACCTCTAGAAATTGGGAGGCTAGACTTAACAATTCCATGGGACACGCCCATTATATGGACACGCCCACTTTTAAGTGCCTTTACGTGGCTGATACAGTAGAATCAGTGGTAGTTCTTGGAAAAAAGAGTGGTGTATATACTATATACAGCTTTGATTCTCACACGTATTTATGGCACACAATTTTTATGACCACGCCTACAAATGATGTGGGCTATAGCCTGGTCTAGCCCATACCGTGCAACACCCGTGTATACATACTTTGTTGACATGATTGAATAAGAAAAAGCAATGATTGAGATTTATTGTGTTTAGAGGGAAGAGCAGTTCACAGCAATGGGTGTACAAGTAAGCAAACTAAAGACACTACAGTATTTCACACATGCACACACACACACACACACACACACACACACACACACACACAGACAACACACACTCACACACACACACACACACACACACACATTTTATTTCTTGTTTAATGCTAGAAATTATTTAGCTACAGTTCCTGCCAGTGAAGAGTGTAATGAAGAATGTGGAAGCAACCAATATTGTCGCATCAAAGGAGGAGAAAATCGATGTTGTTGGATGGAAATGATGTCAACTCGCACACAAGGAATTCAAGTCAACCGATGCTCACAGACCTGCGATATTCCACCAAACCAAAACAAAGTGGCAGAGCCCAAACAAGAACCAACGACAGAACAACCTGAAACTCCAGAAAATGGTTTGTAACAAGCATTCAAACAAGCAATTTGTTTTTATTAATTTACTCTTTGTCTGCAGTTGAGCCAGGGACTGAATCTCTTCAGTGTAAGGTTTATCAGCAATTTGTAAACTATTTCTTGCTGCTTTGCTTGATGCATGTTAAGCCTCGGAGCATAATTATTGTGGTGTGCGTGCGTGTGTCTTTGAGTGTGTGTGTGTGTGTGTGTGTGTGTGTGTGTGTGTGTGTGTGTGTGTGTGTGTGTGTGTGTGTGTGTGTGTGTGTGTGTGTGTGTGTGTGTGTGTGTGTGTGTGTGTGTGTGTGTGTGTGTGTGTGTGTGTGTGTGTGTGTGTGTGTGTGTGTGTGTGTGTGTGTGTGTGTGTGTGTGTGTGTGTGTGTGTGTGTGTGTGTGTGTGTGTGTG
>NC_085086.1:622200-633721 GCF_963422355.1 Corticium candelabrum
TGTCTTGTTGTGTTGTGTTGTTGTGTTGCATTGTGTTGTGTTGTTGTGTTATGTTGTGTTGTATTGTTGTGTTATTTTGAATTGTTGTGTTATGTTGTGTTGTTTTGCTGCATTCTGTCGTATTGTATTGTTGTGTTGTATTGTATTGTGTTGTATTGTTGTCGTGTTGTGTTATGTTGTGCTGTGCTGTATTTGTGTATTGTGTTGTGCTGTATTGTTGTCTTGTCTTGTTGTGTTGTATTGTTTTGTGTTGTGGTAGTGGTGTGTAGTGGTGTTGTGTTTGTGTAGTTGTGTTGCATTGTGTTGATGTAGGCCAACTGCTTTTCATATGATTATTTGGTACGAAGAAATCTATGAAATGGCTCAAACAGTGTGTGTATGCATGCATACAGTTGTGTGTGTGTGTGTGTGTGTGTGTGTGTGTGTGTGTGTGTGTGTGTGGTGTGTGTGTGTGTGTGTGTGTGTGTGTGTGTGTCTGTCTGTCTGTGTCGTGTGTGTGTGTGTGTGTGTGTGTGTGTGTGTGTGTGTGTGTGTGTGTCTGTGTGTGTGTGTGTGTGTGTGTGTGTGTGTGTGTGGTGTGTGTGTGTGTGTGTGTGTGTGTGTGTGTGTGAGTGTGTGTCTTTTTCTGACTGTCTGTGTACCTTTCTGTGACAGTGTCTGCCTGTCTGTCTGTGCGGCTGTTTGTATGTGCACGTTCCTGTGTGCTGATGTTGTGTCCTGTAGAGTGTACACAAAGTTAGCAAGCTCTTCAAATTCGGAACAAGACCTAGCCTCGCGCAGCCAGACCCTTTCTTCCCCATGGCTACAGAAAACTATGCAAGACCATCCACAAATCAAACCACAAAGAAACTGTCGACTGACACTCATTTAGCCATCAAATATCAACATCTTCAACCAACATTATACAACACACTATCAACAACTGCAAACCTACACAAACATGCCGACATCTTGCAACCAGCATGTGTCCCCACCAAGTGAGTAACGAGCCTAAAATTGGCTTACAAAACTATGAGTACCAGACTATTAAATAGAACCTACAGAAAGCTATGCATACATGCCGTTGATAAGATAATCATCATGTGAGTAATAACCTTTGACATTCAGTCCAAATCGAAATCGTTTTCTCCTCCATATAATAACAACAGGCACAGCCAACGCAAGGAGGAGACACAGTAGCACGACTATGACTCCGATCGTTACGTTCGACGAGTCGCCTTTCTTCTCTTTACGTTCGAAATCGATTTCAAGTGGATCTGTTGTCAGTGGCACCTGTGAGGTAGATAGTGACTTTGTGAGTGGATGAGGACGGTGTGAAGTTGGCTCGTTTTCATCATTTACAGAGGCTTGGTTGATCGGTGCTTGTACTTCAGTGGTGCCTGTAGAGGGAATTGTAGTGTTGGACTCCCACGTTTGTGGCTTCTGAGATGGAGTGTCGGCTTCAGTGTTTGCGGTTGGTCGACTCGATGTGATCACGTGACTTGTTGCTAAATCTAGAAACACGTGGGTTTATATGATAGATACCAAATACAAAATAAACATAATTAATAGCAAGCACATTAGAAGTGGTTAAGCTTAACGTGCGATAGAAGGCGTGGTCATGTCACTATTTTTAGACTAGTCCACACAAATTAATTAATTAATGTATCTGTATGTACAAAAGGTTAGCCATGTTCTGACTGTGTTACAAACTGGTCATGGACAACTTGAGTACAGCAGCGTTCTAGCTACAAGTTTTGCCAACCGTCAATATGACGTCATCAATTATAATGACGTCAATTAATGACGTCATCAAATGTTTGATGTTGACATATTTGGTAATGACATCATCCTATCACTTTGTTAGAGTCAGAATGGCGGCATGTATAGTTAGTGCCCGATTGGAAAACTATTCAATGTAATTGCTGCTCACATATTGTTGAATAAACCTCATTGAACTTAAATAAACATAACACTGACAGACAGACAGATAATACAATAGATTATTACAATGACAAATTGGCTTAATTAATTAAAACTGGAATAGTGAGCTGACCTAAAAGAGTAAGGGAGTACAAAACATGAGACTGGAGATAAACAGTAATTAGTAGAACACCTGCTGCAACCATGGTCTCATTAGCATCTCTTGTGTGAAAGGTCAACAGGAATTCAATTCAAACACCAGTGCACTCCCTAAGATTACTGTATCAGATGTGTTTGACATGAGAACACGTATTGTTCTGTAGCAACTTTGGGACCATCAAGACCGCTAATGTCTTTAGATCTGTGATGGATCTTGTAGGAAAACATCCCACACTATGTTTGCTAAGGCTTTCCCATTTTGTTCCCAACCGTCAATAAATGCTTTTTTCCCCCCTCTAAACGTCCCTACCCTCTCCCAACCGTCATTTTGACGGTACTGACAATACTGGCGAGTACACTATACAGTACATGAACTAGCATTAGATTGTTCAATCTCTTCAGAGATATGGAAGTACCTAGCAGGTCACTGTTATAGCCGTCTCAAATTGATGTTATTAGAATGGCTATGTTTGCTACTTACTCCAAATGAAAGGAAGCACTACAGCGCTACCCTAGGCGCCGAGAAATTGACAATTTCCATTTCTGGGTACTTTGGTTGTACAGTAGAATTAGCAATGTGCTTCCAAACACATTGACAGCAACTTCAGGCATAGACAACAGTGATAGCCAAGCAAACTACGCCACCCAATGATATTCTTCCCTCACTGCTTTACTCCCAAATGCAAAGCATAATAACTACACTGTGCAGTTGCATGTTGCACATGAATGTAATGCTCGACTTCCAAACCTCAAACTTCCTACACCTAAGGTCTTTCTAGTATAAGGACTCACTCACCCCTCCACATCGTTTTACCGGCAAATATTAATGAGAAACTGACATGCACAACTAGTGGCCTAATGTACTGAGAGATGCATCACTCCTAGTGTACAACAAATCGGTTGCCCGTTGCCCGGAACAACCAGAAATATGACCGAACAACTGAAACGGCAGACTACGGTTGCCCAGGAACAACTAGCTGAAAGCTGCCTTGATATTCCTTTTCTGAGCAAGCCTATAGAAATCCAAAATGACAAGTGTGGTTGACATATCATCTTTTGAGATTCATGAAGGTGCGACTTCAAACGCCATTGCCAAATTGACCAGTTTCCCGTTGTCGAAGCAGTACATGCTCACAGCCACAGTTTGGTACTGTAGTTAGCCCGAGCTACAATATTTGTCCAGTGCAATCATCTGTTAGTGTGACGGCCAAACACCAGCCGACAGATATAGGACAATTCTAAAAGATCTGACATTCCCTCATAGTTGTCATGACATGATTGTACATTCTAAGAACGTTGCTATAACGAGGTAACGGATTTAGTTTATGGGCAACTGGAGTAATGACTGGACAACTGAAACTTTGACATACGGTTGCTGAGGGTATGTACTTAGACGTGGGACGACTTCAAACGACATTGCCAAATTGACCAGTTTCCTGTTGTCAAAGCAGTACACGCTCACAGCCACAGTTCAGTACTGTAGTTAGCCCGACCTACCATATTTGGCCAGTGCAATCATCTGTTAGTGTGACAGACAAACACCAGCCGACAGATATAGCACAATTCTAAACAGATCCGAAAGTCCTTCATAGTCATCATGATGTGACTGTACATTCTAAACGTTGCTGCAACAAGGTCACAGATTTAGTTTACGGCCAACCAGAGTAATGACCGGACAACTAAAACTTTGACATATGGTTGCTGAGGGACTACTTATACCTCATTCACATGAGCACAGCTCCAAACTGAGCCGAGCCGATCCAAGCCAGCCTGGGCTAATGAAGCGAGCCAGCCCTTCTTCACATGACGTTCTGACAAAGCGAGCCAGTCGAGTTTCAGTAGGCGAGTCTCTTGGTGCGCATGCTAGATACGGACGTCATCATGGAACAAGCTATCCGCGCTTACTTCTCGCCAGCACTAGAACAGTCTGCGGAAATATCTAGGAGAAGTACCGAGCATAGATGTCGACGTCGTCTTTGTTTTGACAGGCACTACACAACTGAACCGAACCAAACCGTGCTGGCATGGCAACTTGAGGTGGGCCAACTCAGCACAGTTCCGTTCGGCCGGCATTCACAGGACAAAGTGAAACCGAGCCAAACCATACCGTACCCTGCTGGCATTTACAAATGCTTGTGTGAATGGGGTATAAGTGCCTGGTGCTTAGGCCACTCTAGCTCTCGACCCCTCAATTTGTCTACAGTACACACAGTAACATGATACCAAACTCGCGTGTCATTGCTTCCGCACAAAGTACGGAAGCAATGCTCGTGGCTAAGCTCCACACAAAGCATCACCAATCAAACGAACCTGTCACCGGCAGCAAATCAGTCTTCTTCAGTCTTCTCTCCGAGCTCGTGTACCCCGGATGTCCAGCGAAGACACAGAGTGAGGGCGTATCGCAAAAGAATAAGAAACAGTTGTGCTTGCCGTTTGCCGTAGGTCGACGATAGACGGCCAAATCACAAGACGTCGTCTCGCAGCACGACTGAAAGCAGACGGATTGCGCCTCGCTCGTCACAGAGTTGAGAAACCGCGCCCCTCGTCTTTCACTGTCTCTAGCGCGGATTATCCGTCCTCTGCCCGGTTCGAACTCGCACTCTCCGCCGTCGAAGTCCGTGAAATAATCGGGAAGCTCTCTGTGAGCGACGCTGAAACGAATGAGGACGAGAAATGAGCAGCAGAGCACGAAGGCACACGCCGATCCGGACGGCGGCACGACCGCCATGTGATAAAGACTACAGGATTGTCTATTGGCGTTGTTTCGTCGAATAAACGATTTGAAATGGGTTGAAAAACAGGAATCTTCACTCGCTTCCAACAGGTCGCATAATTGCGAAAGGTCCGACGTCACAAATGAGGTCACATGCTACTAGATATCCCGTATGCATATCAGGCACTCTGTATGAAAGCGTTCACGGAGTAAGGAATTGATTAGAGTAAGTAGGTTAGACGTATATGGATTACGTTTTTACACACAAATAGATGTACAGAAATGACAGGCACAAAGGCAGACGAGTGGGAGACAGCTGCAGACAGAGACAATACAGACAGACATGCAATGACACAGACAGACAATGATACTAGACAGACCACAATACATACAAACGATGATATATAATATAGACAGACGATGATACAGACAGATTTAACATCAAGGTATTGATTATGGCGGACAATGCATAATATGAAGTACACACTGACAGATAGATAGGAGTAGTCAGAGTCTGAGCAGGGGGGGTAGCGCTAGGCCTTGCCCAATAATGCCAGCATTAAAACGTGAATTTTAGGAAGCGAAAGAATTCTGAGAATTTTATGTAACTTTTTATGGGCGGGTCTACAATTGCAGATACGCATGCGCAAAATGTACTGGATTGCTGGCATACACACCTGAGAGATCCTGCAGCATTGGCAGAAGCTTGCAAAAATGTTTTGCTTATTCAACCATCATCTGCTGCTGCAGAGAGGGTCTTTTCCATTCTAGGCAACTCTTTTGGTGAGCGGCAAGAAATTTCATTGCAAGCTAGACTACATAGAGTGTTCCATAATTATAATGCTTTAGTACAATGGTTGTGGACTCGTGGTCAATGACACCGGTCATGTTGTCTGTTGAATGATGTTTAATAACTTTTGCTGATATGGGTACTACCTAATAACTTGTACTAATATGGGTACTACTGGCTCTACACTACTGGTAAATTAGTGGTAATTTAAATTATTGCATTCACTTCTTTCTATGCATACGGTTAATATTAATGAGAATTTTCTCAAGCATTTTAGGTAAATTCTGTAGAATTCGAGAATGGAATTTTAGGTAAATTTTCTGGCACTATTGGGCAAGGACTACGTAGAGCCCCATCATTTGTAGGCGTGGTCATAAAATTGTGGATTGTATTATTAAAATATGTGTGAAAACTAAAGCTGTATACAGTATATACACCAAATTTTCCCAATCTGGATCTGCCACTGATTCTACCAAATTAGTCAATTAGATACAAGGCAATAAAAGTGGGCGTGTCCATAAAAGTGGGCGAGTTCTGTAACTTCGGGGGGGGGGAAATTTCTAGAGGTCACTCTGGTATGACAGAATGGCAAACTAACGCTGGTCACTGGGTGATTAGGCCATTCAATTTTTGCATTGCAATGCTTGTGTCTCCAAGTTTCATTTTCTAACTTTCAATTTTATAAATGGTAGTTATCGTTATCTTATAATCTAATGATATAAGTAAGAATTCCCTAGGCTCGACAGTCCAGCCGGTCATCTCCCCTGCGGCGGAGAAAGACCGGCTGGAGACATTCGCCATTAAAAGGAAACCGCTGCCTCTCTATCCTCCAATCAGAACTTTCCACGTTTGGCTAGCGTTTGTGCATGCACGTGTATTCACGATAACTGCTGATGGCAACGCCCGTCGCTATTGGCTCTCTACTAATGCTTTGTAACTGAGTAGTAAATTTCTTTTACTGTCTGATATCACATTTCGTTGGCGTGTGAGCTACACCTGCATGTCGCGCATTTCTCAGCCGCGGGGGAGTGACCGGCTGGACACTCGAGCCTAAGAATTCCCTGGCTCTAGTCAATTAATATCATAAAAAAATTGTAGCGTTCACTATTGATATGAAGAATTAAGACCATACACAGTAGTAGTGCTCATAACTAAAATTTTAAAATAATAGTTTGGTTTTTATATCCAACATTCAATTTTACACTTTCCTTTTCTTTCCATTTTGATATTTGAACTTCTCTATTTCTGAATGAAGTTTCCATTAAAGTTTGATATTTTTACGTTTAGTTTCCATGCACACAACGTAACGACAGAAAGCAAACAAACCCAAATGTGGGGCAACAGGCAAAGCGAGTAGGTTTGATAAATGGAGTAGCCCGGATAATCAACGCGGCAAAAGCGGTCTGACTACGCGAGGCTACCAGAACTAAACCTTGTAGATGCCATTTGCAAGCTCACTTGAATTTTGTGTGTGTTTGAGATAGTAAAGTGTCAATCTAAATCCAACTAAATGAATCTACAATGCATAACCTACATTAAATTCATATACGGGTATTTACTACACATTCTCGTATACTAAATAATTAAATAAAACATGACTGCATAGTCATCTCCCTGTAACCTCGAAAGACAATAGCGACTTGTACAACGTCCGTTTGATGTTGATTGTTTACAAAGGTGTTGTGTTGACATGATTTTGTGGTAGTGCACTTGATGTGAATGATTCTTCCTCTTCCACGACCGGATTGGTGGCCACGAAATTTTGAAACAATCCGGGAAAACTGCGGCGACGCTGACGTTGTACCAATCGCTTGTTCCTAACGAAGAAGATAAAACGTGCCGACAGAAATATTAGATGATCGACAGGCTGCAACACACACACACACACACACACACACACACACACACTCACACACACACACACACACACACACACACACACCTGTCTGTCTGTCTGTGTGTGTCTGTCTTGTTTTGTCTGTCTTGTCTTGTCTGCCTGCCTGTCTGTCTGTCTGTCTGTCTTGTCTGCCTGCCTTGTCTGCCTGTCTGTCTGTCTGTTCCTCTGTCTGTCTCTCTATATGTCTGTCTGTCTGGTGAGTGTTGCAATTTTCCAACTCCTGTAGCATACAATGGAACTATCATTTTGGGCACTCCTATAGGGAATTCAGACTTCATACAATCTCAATGCATTAATATAGCCAAATCTGGTTATCGTCTTTGTTCTGAACTTGTCAAGTTGAATGACAATCAAAGCTCAATGTTGATTACGTCACTGTCATGTTCATCGACTGAATTACCTGGCAAGACAAATATTTCCTGTTGATATGCAAGCAGCAGCAAATATACATGATATTATGACTAGATCATCGTTTGAAAGCATTATAGGTTACAGTCATCTGAATGATATCAATTGGAAACAAGGTGGGTTGGATTGACACATATCAGTCAAATTTCACCAGCAGCTTTCTTATCTTTATGGTGTCAAACCATGAAAGACTTACCTGAGAGGTTTTCATCATTTTTTGATTTATTCAACTATCTAAAGCAGTAAATTACTGCCAGGGTTAATCGGCTCACTGTGGCCTCTTCCTCTCAACCTTTACCACCAATGCCGAAGTCACACCACAAAGATGGAGAACAACAGTCTCTTGATGACTTTATCTCATACCCAAAGAAATTGCAGCATCGATTGTCCACAAAGATTGCCAGTGATAGTGCTACTGATATTATTATACAAGCATAGTCTGATAAAGATGCAGCACGGTTGAGATCCCTGCAAGGAAGAGGAGCTGGTGCATGGTTGGATGTCACCCCCACTTCTGCTAAACACGCTTTAAGAACAACGAATTTTCTTTAGCGTCTTACCTGAGATTGGGAGAGACTCTACCTTTCACCAATTGGATTAAAAAGTGTGATTGTGGTCATGATTTGGATGAATACAGGTACCATCTATTAACCTGTAAATATGGGGTGGACTTCTGTCGTCTCACAATTCAGTCTTCAATGGGTTGGGTGAGTGCCTGTCTGACCGTCACCTTCCCCATCAAACAGAACCAAGACATCAATACATCAATACAGAAGACCGTCCAGACATTACAATGTTTGATCCAAATACTGGACCGAATTTGGATATTATTGATGTGTCCCTGGCTCATCCATGGAGTCAGGACATCATTAGGAGGGCTAGCAAGGAAAATGGTCGTGCTGACACGACAAGAGAAGAAAAGAAAATGAAAAAATATTTAGAAGAGCTTGTTCAAGAAGGATATGTGTCAAAATTGTGTTTCTCTTATGATAGAACATTTTGGGAGGTGGGGCACAAGGGCAGAGTATATATTTTTTAAGCATTCGTCACAACAGTCAGCAAAACCAGAAGCCAATTTTAATGCTTCCATGTTCATGTCGTATTGGAGAAAAAGAATATTCTACAATTCTGCAAAGATGCAATGCCAAAGTTATCCTTAGAAAACTTTCAAAACTGTCACCTAATCATGGTGACTTAGATAGATTATTTGATTTTGACATTCGAGGTCAAGTCCATTAGTTAATGACTTTGTTGTTTGCAAGGACTGATTTGTATTTTAAACAATTGCAGCATACGTACAAGTAGAATCTGTACAAGAATAAATTTTCTGTCTGTCTGTCTGTCTATCGGTCTTTCTGTCTGTCTGTCTCTCTATCTCTCTGTCTTTCTGTCATTCTGTCTGTCTATCTGTCTATCTCTCTGTCTGTCTATCTGTTTGTCTTTCTATCTGTCTGTCTATCTGTCTGTCTGTCTACCTGTCTGTCTGTCTATCTGACTGTCTGTCTACCCACCAAATCGAGCACCACAACATACTTTAGATCTATCGACGTCATCGACTTTCCACCCAATTTGTATTGCTCCATTCTCTCCTGAACGTTCAATTCAGGTACTACGTCTGACTCATCAGCTTCCTTGCAATCTCCTTCACCAAGAAATTCTTCACGAGCAATTCGATCAGCTTCTTCGTCGGTATCCTCGTCATCTTCACATTCACGGTTGTCGTTGTCATCAGCTGAGTCTTGGTCTTCAGTCTCATTTTCACCCAGTTCTCTCTGTGCACTGCTACACCGAGAGGACCTGGTCATATTGATATAGACGTATAACCATCACTATGTCATGATCATCACAAACAATGTCAGGTGTCTTTGTTTGTTTGTTCGTGTATGTATGTCTGTGTAAGTGGTGTGTGTGTGTGTGTGTGTGTGTGTGTGTGTGTGTGTGTGTGTGTGTGTGTGTGTGTGTGTGTGTGTGTGTGTGTGTGTAAAACAAGTGATACTCTGAAGCGCCAACAGATGATGATCTTGTGTACAATATAAAATCAAACGAAGCCTTCACTCTCCTATCCAAATAACACAAAGTAAGAACCAACAACAAACCGAAGCAAACACAGTAATAAACATGGTCACCAGATACATACACTCACAACCACAAAGACAAGCACAGACACAAACACAAACACACACATTCCCACTTTAATCCAAACTTTAAATGTAAGTAAACATTTTCGATATCAAACAACAAATAATGTACAAGGCAAAATTGTAATAAAACATGAATATATGTTCCGATTATTTCAGTAATTCGATTGTAGTCTCAGGCTCACATAACACTCAGTGCAACAACTAATGGTTCATGTACTGTAACTCTCTACTATAATACCGTATATCCATGAATAGTCTCTCATGGTCAATAATTCCCCATGGTGACCCTATAATGGAATAATAATGCTCCATGCTCAATTAGTGCCCCCTTGGGGTAGTATTCAAACACAGTCATATAAATGCATGTCTATCAGTGTATATGTTTGAGATGAAATGAATACCCATAACCACTGAATGACGATGAAGATTCCACGTATGTAACAGACCAGGAATACAACTTAAGCAAAGAAAAAGTATCCAGTATACATACTAGTAAGACTGTAAGATTAGATTAGGTCTAGTTTGTTCGTGTTATTTGCGTAGTGTGTTGCATTGTTCCACATGAACAATGCAACAGCCTTTGTACTTACGAAATAATAATACCCCAAGCTCAAATAATGCCCCATATTTCAGATCTATGTAAAATAGTGTCCCATGGGTCACTAATCCGGACATACGGTAGTAAACATCAAGTGCAGATTCACACACCTGAGACCACATACACTTCTTTGAAGAAAAGGAGTTTCAGAGCTATTGGAGAAAATATATAAGTACGGGGAATTTCGGAAACAGAATCCAGGTCAGTATACGGGGAAATGGGATTTTTATGAAAGAAAATCCGTTCTCAATAAGCCCCAGGGCGGTTTGTAGGGAACTCTGGAAATTGACAGATTGACTTGAGTACCACAAGATAGGCAAGTGTGAGGTCCATCTTGCAATGTCCTGCATGCTTAGTCTTTATAAACTTAGGAGAGTGACCAAACCTGACTGCCCTCCTACGCTTCTGATAAGGCGTTTCTTTAGCTGTTCCTTCTTAATCCACAGTATAACACCACTGTCTGGTTGCCAAACCTGAACGTGCACTGTAGTATAGTAACGCACGTTACTAACAGTCTCCAAATATCAACCACCTTTGGGCGCCAACACCCAATCACACACCACAATCTTGATTCTCATTAGCAGCCCATGGACTGTAAATGAAAACAGTTT
Organism: Corticium candelabrum; assembly: GCF_963422355.1. Classification (NCBI taxonomy): domain Eukaryota; kingdom Metazoa; phylum Porifera; class Homoscleromorpha; order Homosclerophorida; family Plakinidae; genus Corticium; species Corticium candelabrum. Next base: position 633,420 of record NC_085086.1, read on the forward strand.
CCAAAAAATCACCTTTGGCTCGGCGCTGTTTTGGAAATTTTCTTGTACATGTATATGAGAACCAGTGGCAGGGGTACATGGTATAGCACTCAGCAAATACAATAACTAATTTATACCACGGTCACGTGATGTGTATGTATAAGAACTCTCATTAAAATCAATCCCTTGGATGAAAGCTGTCACTTTATGTCCAGGTTTCTAATAAGATGTGGAATTTTCTATAAACATACTTGCCCTTTACAAAACATTGATATGCAAACAGTAAATTTTCTTTCCACAAAGCTTATAAACAGCCAAGTTAT
>NC_085086.1:638921-671421 GCF_963422355.1 Corticium candelabrum
GTTACATGATTAAAGCCATAAGCTGCAGCAAAGTGTTTCATCTCCTTTGAGTCAAACTGTGGTCCGTTGTCGCTCACAAACGTGATTGGAACGCCGTGGCGAGAGAAGATGGCTTTCAGAGCGGTAACAACATTTGTCGAGGTAGTAGTGGTCAATTTCTGAACTTCTACGTATCTGGAATAGTAGTCTACTACAAGGAGATGTGAAACCCCTTTCAACTCAAACAGGTCGGCTGCAACACGTTCCCAAGGGTGGTTAGGGAGAGGGGTTGGCAGAAGAGGTTCAGTGGCAGTGGGGGTGGATCGCTGACAATCAGGACATGCCTTGACGAATTCTTCAACGTTTTTGGTTACCCCGGGCCACCATACTGAGGATAAAACTCTTTGGCGACATTTCTGAATGCCTTGGTGCCCTTGATGTATTTTCTGCAATGTCTCTCTCTGCAATTTCTTTGGAACCACAATGCGGCTGCCATACAGTAGTAGGTTGTCATGGGTGCTGAGCTTTCCGCGTTCTGCCCAGTATCGAGCGAGGTCTCCCTTAATTTTGTTTCTGGTGGGCCATCCCTGCATGACATATGTCATTACCTCCGAGCAAATAGGGTCTTCCTGTTGGGCTCTCCGGTATGCATCCAGACGGTCTTCATTTGCAGGAAGGTACGAGATAAAGGCTTCAACAAACGACTCTGTCGCACTCTCTTCGTTTTTATCATTTTCCCCTGCAGGGGTCACAGGTGCGCGAGAGAGTGTGTCCGCCGTATATAGGAGCTTCCCCGGAACATGGGATATTTTGTAGTCGAACCGTGTCAGACGTAATCGAAATCGCAAGATTCTCGGTGGGAGTCGATCGAGGCTCATTGTGCCAAGTAGAGGGACCAAGGGCTTGTGGTCAGTCTCTAACTGGATAGACTTCCCAATAACGTAATCTGAGAATTTCTCGCACGCCCACACAAGAGCCAGACTCTCCTTCTCAATTTGAGAATATCTCTGTTCTGTCTCGGTTATGGACCGGGAGGCGTAGGCGACGGGTTTCCACACTGCTGGTTGATGCTGCTGCAGAAGAACTGCTCCCAGCCCATAAGCAGAGGCGTCTGCACAGATTTTTGTTGCCTTTTCCAGGTCGTATAAAGCTAAAACTTTCGGTGTAGTCAATTCCTTCTTGACCTTTGAGAAAGCGTCGTATTGGGACGGTCCCCACACCCATGACCGCCTACTGCTCAGAAGCTCACGAAGAGGCTTTGACAATTCGGCGATGTGTGGGGTAAACTTGCTGAGCTGATTGACCATACCCATGAATCTCCGTAGTTCCGTTGCTGTGGTAGGTTGTGCCATCTTCAGGACAGCTTCCGTTTTCTGGGGATCTGGGGAAATACCCTGTGCACCAATTACATGCCCCAAGAACGTCAGACGCTCCTTGTTGAACTCGCATTTCGTGCGGTTTAGGGTTAATCCAGACTTCTGCAGTTTCTGCAGGACAGCGTGGAGTCGGGAGTCGTGCTCTTCTTGTGTGCGTCCGAAAACTAGGACGTCATCCATGTGACAAGGGACTCCTTTTTGGCCAGATAAGATGCCGTTCATGAGCCGCTGGAACAGCTCAGGCGCACTAGATATACCGAAAGGTAGTTTGTTGAAGGCGAATCTCCCGAACGGCGTAATGAATGTGGTGAGCGGTCTGGATTCCTCGGCCAGTGGAATCTGCCAAAACCCACAGTTGGCATCCAACTTGCTAAATACCGTAGCTCCGGCCAAACAAGCCAGTGTGTGGTCAACTTTTGGAAGAGGGTAGACTTCCCTCAAAACACTCTCATTCAGTGGCCTGTAGTCAACGCAAATACGAATCGCCCCTGATTTCTTTGGAACTACGACCATTCCAGCGCACCATGATGTTGGCTGATCCACCTTTGAGATGACTCCCAAGGACTCCATCCGGGCTAATTCTTCTTGGACTCTCTGTCTGAGAGGCAGTGGGACGTTCCTTGGGGTGAACAGAGCTAAGGGTTTAGCCCCTGACTTCAGCTTGATTTCATAAGATTCTTGGAATGTGCCTAGCCCTCTGAACATTGGAAGATACTGATCTGGTACTGACGAGGCGACCAAGTTGACTGGAACAAGTATGTTCAATGATGTGATTGCCGGAAGACCAAGGAGATTGCGCTGTAGCCCTTTTACCACATATACTTTCTGGACACATGACCTACCCTTGTAGCTTAAGGTAAGAGGTAACTCCCCTAAAACCTCCAACGGCTTCCGATCTGGCCCACATAATTTTCGCGTAGCTTTCTGGATTTGCTGTGGGTTCAGAGCCTGCAAGGTATGTTCTGAGATAACGGTAACCTCTGCTCCTGTATCCAACTTGAACGAAGTATGTTGACCCTCCACTGAAATAGTGCTGTTCCAAGAGTTTCCTTGTTCCAGGTTAACTATGTACAAATACGACACATCACAACATTCTTCAGCCTCTCTTTCCTCCATGACGTCTGCAACTGCCTTTGAGAAACAATGCTGGTTGTAATGGCCTCTTTTCTTACACCTGTGACACGTCGCATCCTTGGCTGGGCATTCCTGTCGTGCATGTGATGGTGACCGTCCACACCGTGTACAGCTGGTGAGGCTCCCTGAATTTGTAGCTCCTGCCTTGCTGGATGTGAATGGTTTCTTACCAGGTGGTTTTTGTACTCTCCTGTGGAAGGGGTGTCCCGTGTAATTCACTGACTCGATTGGCGACTCTTGCAAGATCCCATGTTGCTTCCGAATGGCTTCCCGCTGTCGAACTGTTTTCTTGGCTTTGTCCAATGTCAGCTCGGCGTCCATCTGCAAACGCTCAGCCAGGGAGGTGTCACGAATTCCTATAACAATGCGATCTCTGATCATTTCGTCTTTCAGATCCCCATAGGCACAATTCTCAACCAAATTATAGAGACTCGTGATGAACTGCTCGACGGATTCGTCTTCTTTCTGACACCTGCGGTTGAATTGGGCACGCTCGAATATTACGTTTTTCCTTACTTTGAAGAAATCGTCGAGCTTTCTCAGGACAGTCTCGTACGACTTTCTCTCCTCGTCAGAAATGCTGGTGGATGCGAGGACGTCCTCTGCATCTTCCCCCATGCAATAGAGTAGTGTACTTACTTGCCGCTCGTTCACCCCCTCAGATAGCCCGGACGCGAGACGGAATTGCTCGAATCGCCGCCGCCATTTTGGCCAGTCGTCTGGGTTTTCAAACGAGAACGGCGTCGGAGGCTGTAACCGAATGCTAGTCATCGTTCAGACTCCTGTCACCATGTAGTGTCGTCGTAAGTTTACTCACGAGCTTCGACAACTCAACAGACTCTGTAATAACTCAACGACTGCAGTACGCATGCGTCCCTTACTTCTAGACTATTCTACTAGCGCGCGCACACAACTAATACTAGTGTCATTACTCTACAAGTTACAGTCCACTTCCGTTGTGCTACCGCGAAAACGGAAGTCTTATCACTAGATTTATGCACTGTGCAAAGCGCTTCAATAACTGCATAATATCCAGCGTCTTTATCAGGATTGGCCAACCCTCTAAAGAAACGTCCCTTGCTAAGAGGAGTCCCAAACAACGTCGGCTGTACAGCCATTTTCTCGACACGTGGTTGACAGGCGGCTGACACGTGGTTGACATGCAGTCGACACGTGGTTAGCTATATGCGCAAACTGTGTTTATCAGTAGAAGTTTTTAGCTGGACGCGAGTCTGTACACTCAATACGAAGTGTATCAAGAGGCGTCATCGATATTTTTCTACTTTAAAAACTTCAGAGACCCACCACCCACAAACGTAAAGTTTACGGAGTAAAAAAACTATCGCCATTTACGGACAGCCCCCAACTAACTAACGAACTAACAAAGAAATAAACAAACAAACTAACTAACTAACAAACAAAAAAACAAACGAATGAACAAACAAACAAACAAACAAGAAAACAAACAAACAAACAAAGAAGAAAACAAGCAAACAAACAAAACAAAACATACAAACTAACCAACTAACTAACTAACTGACTAACTAACTAACTAACTAACTAATAAAAAATTAACCAACCAACAAACAAACAAACAAGCTAGACAGACAAACAAGCAGACAGACATTATTTACGCAAAGACCGCACACAAATATCTAAAAATACAAAAGATACTTTAGTACCCAAACAACAAATTATATCCAAACAGAATAATTAAGCAAACTTTTGGTATATCAAGTTAGACAACGACAAGCCAGCAAACAGATATGCTGGCAAACACACATCCGAGCTAGAAAACACAAAGTAACAGACTGCATCTTACGTTCCATTGACACAAGTACAATTGTTGGCACATTGTGGTCCCCAAGTGTTTTCGTACACTCCGACGCCACACCGCTGGTAACAACGCTCACCAGCATATCCGGCGAAGCAAACACACTGGCCGGTAAACGGGTTACAGGCTGAAGTATTGGTAGGACAATTGCACTAAAATGGATCGACAACAGTTATTAAAACTTCGAAGAAAGACCAAGTGCACGAGTCGTGAGCAAGTGCACGAGTCCTGAGCAAGTGCGCGCGCGCGTGTGTGTTGTTTGAATGTGTGCCTGTGAGCATTTGTTTGTTTGTTCGTCTATGCATTTGTTTGTTTGTTTGTGTGTTAATTTGTTCGTTTGTTTGTTTATGTATTTGTTTGTTTGTTTGTATGTGTTTGCTGTTTGTGTGTGTGTGTGTGTGTGTGTGTGTGTGTGTGTGTGTGTGTTAGTGTGTGTGTGTGTGTGTGTGTGTGTGTGTGTGTGCGTGTGTGCGTGTATTTATTTGTTTTTTGCCGTGTATATTTGTTAGTTTGCTTGCTTGTGTGTGCGAGTGTCTATTTGTTTGTTTGCATGTATGTTAGTCCGATTGTGTGTATTTGTTTGTTTGTTTTGTGTTTGTTTGTTTGTTTGTTTTTATGTATGTGTGTTTGTTGTTTCCTGGTTTGTTTGTTTAAGTGTGTTTTTGTTTCTATATTTGCGTGTTTGTCCGTATGCGCATTTGTTGTTTGTTTGTTTATATGTTTGTTTGTTTCTTTGCTTGCGTTTGTGCTTGTGTGTATTTGTTGTTTGTCCGCATACGTGTGTATTTGTTTCTTTGTTTGTGTGTGTGTATGTCTTTGTTTCTGTGTGTGTGTGTGTGTGTGTGTGTGTGTGTGTGTGTGTGTGTGTGTGTGTGTGTGTGTGTGTGTGTTTGTGTGTGTGTGTGTGTGTGAGCATTTGTTTTGGCTTTGTTTGTGCGTGTGTGCATTTGTTTGTTTCTCTGTTTGTGTGTTTGTGCGTGCGCGTATTTGTTTGTTTCTCTGTTTGTGTGTTTGTGGGTGTTTGTATTTGTTTGTGTTTGTTTGTCTGTTTCTTGCTTGTGCATATTTGTTATGCGAGAGAAATAAGCAAATAGACAGTAGATTTTTCTACGATTAAACCAACCTTCTGACATCCAACTCCATGGTATCCAGGCGCACACAAAGAATCACAGAGCCTGCCTCTATAACCAGCCGCACATGTGCACGAACCATTAATGTACGAGCACTGCAACACAAAAATGCACTCAAAACTGTATACCACCCAAACACCATTACCACGATTACAATACTATGTTAAATATCCGTTTATATGACGACATGTATACCTCCAATACAACAATAATATATTAAGAAATGCATTCCTTCAGTCCAATGAATTATTTATTCAGATATGCATGCTACAATACATTATTGCCAAATATTATTCATTCACCAAAGCTCCGTTCTTGCATTGGCAAATATCTCTGCAGTTTCTTCCATATCGTCCATCCGGACACTGATACTCACATGCAGCGCCAAAGTATCCGTGTTTGCATGTGCAGTAACCAATAGCAGCATTGCATCCACTGGAAGTCGTTGGGTGACACTTGGGCTTGCCATAGACCCACACAGCTGCTGGCTTGAATATCAAATTATCGGAGGTCATGCTGGAGCAGAAACAATCAAAATTAACGTGCTGAATGCTTAGAGTTGGATGTAAAAAAGTAAATAAAATAAGAAATTAAAAATTAGTAAACAATAAAAATGAAAACTAAAATATAAAAATGAATTAGTAAATTAAAAACGTGAAAACAGATTAATAAAATAAAATAAAAAATACACCTTTTTAAAAATAAAATTTAGACAATAAAATACAATTTAAATGTAAAATAAACAAAAATTAATAAATATTAAAATGTCAAAATTGTTAAATAAAAAAATTGAAAAATAAAACAAATAATTTTAAATAATAATTAGTCGGATATGTGTTATCTGTGTTATCTACATATATATATATATATATATATATATATATATATATATATATATATATATATAAAGCCACAAATCATTATCAGAAAAAAATTATACAATAATATATAATTTAATGTAAAATAACACACATTAATAAAATTAATAAAATTTAATATGCAAAATAATAATTAAAAGTAAATGAAAATAAAACCAAAAATTTGAATAGAAATTATAAAAAAATACAATTTAAATGTACAATAAACAAAAATTAACAAAATTTAAAAAAACATTAAAATATATAATAAAAATATATATAACAATAAAGAAAAAATATTAAAATAACAACAGTAAGTATTAAAATAAAAATTAAACAATAAAATATTAAAAATATACAATGCTGTAAAACAAACTTACAAATTAAAAATTATAATCCCAAAAACTGAGATTTTGATTAAATAATGCAGCTCACCGTCCGGCTGATAAGGACTTTCGATTACAACCATTATAGATACCAACGCCTTCAGCAGCCTCAGTTTGACCACAACTGCTCTCCATCACGTTGCTGAACATTCTGAACTGAGACACTGAATTGGATCTAACGAAATGAAGCACAATAAGTAGGTTCGCATCCGTGTAAGCGTACGTAACGTTTGTGCGTCAGTGTGTGTGTTTGTGTGTGTGTGTTGTGTGGGTGTGTCTGTGTGGGTGTGAGCGAGAGTGTGTGTGAATTTATTTAAGTGTTTGTGTGTGTGTGTGTGTGTGTGTGTGTGTGTGTGTGTGTGTGTGTGTGTTCTGTGCGTATGTGTGTTTGTGTGGTTCGTGTATGTGCTTGTGCATACGTGTGTGTGTGCCTGCGTGCGTGCGTGCACAATATGTTTGTAAAATATTTGTGTGTATACAGGTGTGTCCTTCTGTCCCTCTTGTGCGCGTGCATGCATGCAATCCTGTTTCAATTACTCATAATCGCATCCATCTGATAACTGGAGTCTCATTCCATTGCTTGGTGTAGTAGAATGTCCTTCAATAGACCAGCACAGAGAGCTGTTGTCATTTAGCGTAATGACTCCATCAGATCTCCAAGTGAATCTGCACAACAACAAAAAACATACAAAATCAAGAGCAACCACAACAAATCCGACTATGCTAGCGTTACTATCATTTGTCATAAACAACAAACAAACAAACGCAAATCTACACATACAATACAAACTCAAACTAAATGAAAAGAAAAGTTACACAAGGAACTATAGGTCTAGTTGATATTATAAATGGAAATATATTATGTAATGTACTTTGCAGCTGATGTGCAGTACTTGATAACCACACGTGTGCCCGATGCCGGTACGTCGTCTTGAAGACCAAGACACCACCAATTTACTAGATAATCAAAAATATTATTAACATTATCAAGTTAGGATATCTTTTTATTTTATTTTCTAAACTATAATATATGTATATGTTTGTCTGCATCTATCTGTCTGTTTTGTTACGACATGTAGAAGTTTGAATATACTACGAAAGTAGATAGGATTACCTGTAGCACCTGAATGTTTGAATGTTCCATCGGCTCTGTACGTGAATCGATGCCAATCTTCAGTGCAACCGTCCCAAGCAACAAGTTCTGTATTCAACTGTAGCAATAATGCTCAAAAAAATGAATGGACAGTTTTTCACACACACACACACACACACACACACACACACACACACACACACACACACACACACACACACACACACACACACACACACACACACACACACACACATACACACAAAGATAAGTTACCAAAATTCAAAAATATATTGAATTCCTAATACAAAAATTGGAATTAGTTTTTAGAATATTTACTAATAGTCTAAAGTATTGATGCTTCCAATACGTTACTATGAGAACCTCATTCCATCACTAGAGTTGTCTAATGTCAATAGAAATACGTGTGTGTGTGTGTGTGTGTGTGTGTGTGTGTGTGTGTGTGTGTGTGTGTGTGTGTGTGTGTGTGTGTGTGTGTGTGTGTGTGTGTGTGTGTGTGTGTGTGTGTGTGTGTGTGTGTGTCTCCACTAGCTTATACGTGTTGACGTATAAAATTAATCAATCTATTTAACTACTCTAGCACAATTATCCACATCGATTTGCTAGTCTTACTTCAAGATTGCCGGTAAAATTCAAATTAGGGCGAATGCACTTCTCCCCCATTTGCAGTTTAAACATTCCCGTACGAACCGCATTAGCAAGCGGCGCTCCGATCCTGACCAGCGCGTGGCAATTGTGGTACTGCTGGTTGTTCAGAACAATAGGGTTTGTTCCAAAGTTTGTACAGTAAGCAAGTGGCGCTGACGCCAACTTCAAGTTAAATGGATCTCTATAAACAACCACAGTTAATTAATATATTTTTTAAATTTATACTCATTGATATTACAGTTGGCCTTGAACTGTGGGCGTGTAAGCGACAGATTCTTCTCGTAAAACAAGATCGCGAAGAGAATATTTGCCTTGCATGTCAGGACTTAGCTCAAATACTTGATCATAGCCATTGATTTCAAACTGCAATAAATCGTTATACGTGTAAGTTATCCCGCCTCTCGTGCCGGTAACAACCGTACAGCACGCCAATCATACGATAAGTTTCTCATACCATGATCACGTGACGTGTGTACGTATAAGTGAGAGTGCTACATCAACCAAAAGTAACTTATTGCACAAGCGCCATATGCATCATCTCAATACGCGCTTGCGCCTGTGGGCAAGTCACGTGATCATAATTGCATACGTTAAAAGTTGCATCAACATTTTTTGTCAAATGGCTAATAATATATTGAGATAATACTACACGTATAATGTTATCTTTAGTCAGTAAAAGCACAACGGACATTATAGATGGTTTCTAGGCAACACAATTTGACTTTAGACAAACATTAATCACAAATGCAAATATAGTCCTTTCAACTAAATCCACCAATGCAGAGACTGTCGGTTAATTAATTAATCTGGCCATCCATACAAGCTACAATGGGATTTACCAATCGTAAAACAACAATATATCATAGCAATGGAGTTAAAGCAAGCTAAAACTCAAGCAATTGTTGGTCTGGCACGGATTGAACGTTCAATTTGTTTAGAACAAATTATTATTAATAAAAGTAAACTTTTATAAGTTGACATCAATAAAAGTTTGCTTCATGTTGTTGTCAACTTATAATTTTACACCAACTTTATTAGCCTAAACAGAGTCGTTACTTGTGTCTGAACCTCCAATCCCAAACTTGACTGCCATTTAGCAAAACATCCGAAAGCACGTCGGGTTGGTGGGTGACACACTCTCTAGGAATATCGGTGCCCAGGCTGTTTTGGCCTTACCGTAGATTTGCGCCCTGTGTTTAGTGTTAGCCTTGGCCTCCCAGACTTGAGTAGCGCCAATTCAATCGGGTTCTACACGAGTCTAGAATGCTGAGGCTAGTCTCTATTAATCGGCGCTACCGGGTCTGGGAGGTCGAGGGTAGTCTTGTGTACTGAAAGATAAAAATTTATGAATAGCACAATAATTTTTTGCTCCTATATAAACGTATTCTAATACAGTAATCAAGAGGACCTGATGTTGGCCTAAATATCAACCTTGGCAAATGGAAAGTGTTTTGGACGTCTGGAGACCATGCAAGAGTTTCCAAGTTTCCTTCTGAGATCCATCGATTATGTGTGTCTTCTAATGGGGTCGAATTACTTGGCTCTCCCATTTTTGGGTCACATGAGTTCTTTGACAACTTCTTCAAATCTTGTCTCGATAAAGTACTGGATGCACAATTTCGTTTGCCGGATCTAGACAACCGGAAAAATCCCTACACTTGCTAAGAAGTTGTCTGAGTTTATCTAAAATTAGCCATCTTTTGCGAACAGTTCAACCTGGTTCTGCGACTTCTAAACTTGGGCGTTTTGACCGAGGTCTTCGTCTAGCCCTGGGTAATATCACCCAAGCATCTATTTTGGGTCCAGCTTGCTTACAAGCTTCCCTGACATTGCTTTGGCGGTTTAGGTTTGCGTGAGACCCGGATTTCATCATCAGCGCGGCCTTCCTCGAGAGTTGCCGTAAGACTCGTCAGTTAACTGATTATGGTGATACGGTCCTTTTCCTACAGCATTCAACACTTAAATCTCTGGTAAAGAGTTGGCCAACATGTACTTTACTGATCTATTCACAAACTCTGGCAACCTGATGAAAACGAATACCGTTTCTTCAGGACTTTTTCAAAATCATTTCAGGGCCAAATAGATGACTTGGTTTATGCTTCTTTAAAAACAACAGCAGCATTAGAGATCTTGCTCGTATCAATACCATCTCGTCCAATCACGCTGGAGCCTGGCTCAGGGCTGTTCTCAATTGAAAACTTGGGCTGGCATTTCGAAAAAATTAGTTCATCACATCACTAGGGATCTGGCTGGGATTACCAATATTTCCACCACATTCAAATGCTCAAAGATGTGTGAGTGGTCATATCATTGATCAGTTTGGGGACCACGCCTTGAGCTGTAGAAGTGGTCCCTTGAGAGCAAAACGACATGACAGTTTGAGGAATATTGTCTGGCACGCCCTCCACAACGAAAATAGTGGACTAAAGAAGAAACAGAGAATAGGTGGCAAAGATCTTCATTGACCAGGTGACATTTGCCATTCTGATTTTACCAATGGAAAACCTGCTTTCTTTGACATAACTGTTAGAATTTCCTCCAAGCCAGATAAATCGTCGCCGCTGCAACCAGTGCTGGTGCCGCCGCATTGGAGTGTGAAATGGAAAGATGCCTACCATAATGACATCGTTGCTGCTGCTAGCGGAGAGTTCTTCCCTCTGGCTTTGGAGACCCTAGATTATTGAACACTTTCAAGCTTGAAGACTCTAAAGATTATCACGTTGAAGACTAACACCTGTAACACAACATCCCTTACTCAATCCTTTCAGAATCTCCTTGAACAATTCTCTGTAAACTCTGGTTATTTAATGCTCGTTTATTGCACGGTTGTACGCAGCTGCATTCTTTTAGCGACTCTCTTTGGGAGGGACTTGGTCACTTAGTGTATATTGATGTTTCAATATATATATATATATATATATATATATATATATATATATATATATATATATATAAAAGTAAGAAGGTATTTCTAACCATTGTTGAATTAAATACAGCACGAGACAAATTCAGTCGATTAAACTTGCTACTAGATATTCAATTTATTTTTATATTTAAAATTAATAAATAAATTAAATAGGTAAATAAATGTTAAAAAATAAAAAAGTACATAAGAACAAATATAAATACGTATAACACAAAATTCATGTAAAGTCTAACCCCAATCTTGTCCACAAGTACACCATCATACGCTGGCAACCAGGCATCTGCCGACTGATTGGACCTAAAGCAACGACAAATAAGCACATCACATTACAACTAATAATTTCATATCTTACGAGCTGCCAAAATATTCTGGATTTGCCCACATGTCGCTGAAGTATTCAAACCTGTAATAGATTTAGCATTTCATTATTTTAGATTTTAATGTTTTGTTGTTGAGCTAACGTTTTGGCGTTGTTGGTGGCTATATTGAGAGTAAGTGACCACCTTGTCGTACTCTTTTCGTCGATTACAACGTCATTGTCGTGTTCTGCAAAAACACAAAAATGAACTGTAAAGAGGCTTATGATTAGTGTAGATTAGTTGTAAGAAAGTGGATATGTTTTAGTGTTCACTCAACGTTGATACAATTTTAAGTTATTTACCTGTAAGTGAACAGTGCTTGTAAGTGGTTAGAGCGTCTCCAGGTGTGGAATTGAGAGCTGTAATCAAATGTGTTGATAGTAGTGAGATAATGTCTACATGTTGTATGAGCAATCAACAAACAAGAATGCAAACTAAGAAACAAACAAACAAACATATGTACAGACATACATACATACACACATCCATTTTGTTTACAGAACACTTTGCGACTCTAAAAGATTTACTAAAATTATATCAAGCGCACAACTCACAATACACTAAAAGCATAAATAAATACACATAAATACGTACATACATACATATAAATATACATGCATGCATGCATGTACATGACTATCTAATACATGTATGCATACATATACATGAACCAGTACATGAATACATGCATACAAATATAGAGACAAAACAGATGACAGAGATAGTCAAAGACAAAATAGAAGATATCAAGCAAATCTAATTTACAAATTAACCAGAAAGATTAATCATTAGACTATAGCAGTACGCATAAACCTTTGACAAGTATGCACCGCTTTGTTTCCACATTGACAAGGCGAGTGTTATTAAATGTGTACCTGCACAATAACAACCTTATATGGCAGATAAAAATCAATAGCAACAGTTTGAATTAAGTAAGCCTGAATAGCTGTTATAACGTACATTTTGTCTATTTCCATACCCGTATGTATCTTAGTCTATGTATCAGTATTGATTACTTACATCATTGCTCTGTCGTGTACAGAACAGTTATGGGAAAGGACTAGTGGATTCCCTCTGTTCTTCTTTGGGTTACCATCGACCATCACACAAGTACCAGATGCAACGTGATACTAAACAGAAGTGTTAACTTATACGTTTTGTTAGAAAGTAAAGCCAGAATAGATTAAACAGCAGGTTTGTAGACAAGTAGCTATGCTAACAAACAGATGAGTGATACCAATAGTTTGCTTGGAGAGTAGAGAAAAAGACTCTCGATGCCGTCACAGCTCTGTGTCATCACCAGCCGCTCGCTAGCTTCAGGGAACGTTCGATTGTGATCTGGAACAGCGCATAGACCGGACTTGACGTGACGAAGTCGACCAACTCTGCCTGACAAGAAACAATTAGTACAACATTAAAACATAGACAGATAACTCAATACATATAAACAGTATTGTCTAACCGACATGCATTCTGAGTATTTTTATATACAATGTCATAACCAATGGGCCTTCCCACATTTAAAAAAATGACATTCGCCTGTCATCAATTAAGTATAGCGTAAAATTTTGGTTTATATGGTTACATACGTGATTTATAGAGGTACGGACATGGGCATAACTATGGAGCCACCCCTTATCCGCCAATGCAAGGAGGTCACCAGAACATTGCAGATTTATGGATATATCGGTTGATTTTACATGAAATCATGCTATTTGGGTATTTATAGTGTTCTGATTGAACGCTTTGACAACCCGTAGCAACAAAAATTTTGAAATAATGATCAGGCTAACCACCACCGCCATGCATCCAAACCGTTCATGTTGTGACGTCACAAGAGCAGATGAGAATAGAATCACAATATGCCTGTAAACTGAAAAGTAGAGTCATTATTTAATCGTCGAGTATGTCTTCTGCCATAAAAAAGTCATTTATTGTTTAGTAGCTTTTAAAACAATTTTGATTATTAAATTTCAAATTTAATGGTTGAACTGACAGCAAGAAGCTGTCACGTACAGTCCGCGTCAAAACTATTAACAGATTTCCGGTTTACTTGTACTGTTTTGTACAATTTTCTAGTCTTTTTATTTAACAAGATATTGCACAAATGTTTTCTCAAACAGCTACAAAAAAGTCACTAAAGCTATTCCATAGTATGGGCATCCGCGTAGAGAACTTATCCATCATGAAATGAGTCATGAATTTCAGAAAAACATCGCCGCTATAGTCTGTTACTATCCGCTCCAGTAGTAGGAAACCATCTGAGATCTGCCAACTTTTAACTTTTACGTGTTGCTTGCTCTGCTGTTTACTGAACTCCAAAGACTGGACACGGGAGAAGGAATTCAACTGAGAGCTTCCTGTTAAAAAGCAAAAAACTAGCTGAAAACCATCGAACAGCTTCAGTTAGTGAACATGACGCAACAAGGAACAACAAATCTGCATAGAAACTTGCAGATCAGCTTGCAACGCAGAAAGTTGGCGTCATGCAGTTCTTCAACCGGTAGAAGAGAACTTCATGACGCAAGAATTAAAATTCGGCTGCTAGCGAAGATAGAAAAACTAGACTCTGGACGCCACAGTTTCTCGATTGACCAAGTAGCTCACCAGATCGTGCACAAAATAGCAAAAAATTCTGAGCGGTCATCAAGCGCCGTGTTGAGCTTCCTAAGTCTCAAAACGTTTATGAACTGGAAGACGCGGTCTAGGCGGAGTGGCACTTGCTCACGCCTGTGATTTGTTGCCGTACACTGAACGCACGTCTAGCCCGTCGCGAATGCGCCTTTGTTATCGCGAAGAGCTACGCTAGCTAGTGTAATGCTATCAAAATTGAAAGAAGGACACAAACTACTGATGTGCACTTGTGAGTTTTCAAAAGTCTAGCAAACCAGCAAGCATACACAATAGTTTTCTTCTATCTAAAAACCGTATGTGACCTGGAAATGGATGAGTTTCTGATCACGCTACCCATAGCCAAGCCTCCAAGCGTAAATGTGTCATTAGTTTTGACATGGACTGTACCTCAACAGGTCACATAACCTCCAATGTCAGACATGCGGATGGCACAATCAGAGCCATTACCTCACCAGTATGACTTTTTTAAAATTTACTAAAAAATTTAGCTGTCACTGTAAATGCATGTTCTTGCAGTGTTTGAAAAAGTCGAATAATTTTTTAATCAAAGTCACATACTTCGGATAGCTCCATAATTATGCGCATGTCTGTAATATATAATTTACCACAGTGTTCTGCGTATCCATTTAGTCATTAATTTGCTAATGCGGATATTCGATTATAATTCTGATGTTGCCATATTTAGATGCTTCTGTTTTCAGAGTCATAGGTGCTACTAAAGATTATTCAGCAAGTCTTCATAATTGAGCTGTTGCAAAGAGAGCCCACTAACGTGCGCTATTTCTCTCATGATCACATCTACTAGCACAACGCCTACCTACTCTACATTTGCTTCTGCTTTTCCTGTTTAAAAGCGTTCTCATTTAATTAACATTAATTAAATAATAATAATAACAACTTATAGTGGCTGCTTGTGCAACAGACAACAATAGATATCTTTTCAAATTTGTATGAAAGCCGAGAAGGGTCATGCTCTGCTTCATGCTAGGTTCGGCTGTGCTTGCCTTATTCAATCTGTTACTACTAACTGAAACGAATTTGTCTATTGTGTTTCATTATGCAGTCTGTTGAACCATTGGCGAAGGTTCATTATATCCCATTCGCGAATGGTTCAACAAACTGCGCATTAAAGCACAGCAGACAACGTTCGCTTTCATATAAGCAAGCACAGCAGAAACTAGGCAAGAAGCGTCATTGAAGCACAGCATGTTCTTTTGCTCATCTTTAATTGGCTTTAATAATCAAATAATCTAAAAAATTTAAAAACATTAAAATTAAATATTTATTATTTACCTTCTTCTGCCAATAGTGTTTCTTAACACTATTTGTAACAATAGCGTTAGCTAAATCAATTATTTGCAACAAATTAAATCTTTACAAAAGAAATGTTAAACTGTCGCGCAAAAAATTGTTATAATGCAAACGTGTAAGTGATTAGAGTTCTTGACCAAACCGGTTTCTTCTTGGTGCATTTGTAAAATACGCATTAAAATAAAACATTGGGTAAATGCAAGTCTAGACACATTTTAATTAATAGAAGAAATTGATAATCATAGCAATAGAAAAATAGCGTCAGCCAAATACAATACCTTGAGGACAGTGATGACAGCCAATGCCGCCAGTTTTTGCCGGACAAGGTTGAGTACATCCTTCATTTGCCATACCATTTAACTGGCACTAAATACAGACTAAGTAAGCAGAGAATATGATGTATTTTCGATCGGTAGTACTGACCGTCGCAAAAGTATAAAGCCACTCCCTACACGTGACTATGCCGGAAGTTTGAATGACCACAAAATTATTGTAAAAGCTTTTGGAGAAATAATTTAAACTGAAACTTACTGCAAATTTTCTATTCTACTCTACAGGGAAGGACTCTCCCTATTGAGTTTGTTTTCTGTGACAGAATTTTGAATTTTGAAGTGCCCGCAATACTTTCACCAAAACAAACACCTGATGAATAGCTCAACAAAACACTTTTGTTTTTCAATTTTGCCATTTGCTGAAAGAAACCTACATATGCGTTATCCATAATCTACTTAAAATACAAACTTCTTTCAGCTTTTCTCTATTAAAAGGAAAAACAACTATGACGTCATTGATGGGACTATTTGTAATTTTTGATAATAAGAAAACCCACAAAAACCACAATAACTTGAAACATCAACTGAATAACATCTAGAAAACCATATCTTGCAAAAATCTACTAAATTCATTAGACTTTACACAAAATTCCAAAAGGGAGACTTCCGGTTTGAAATAGTTGTGGTAGAAATGTTGCAAATGATGTTGATGGAGGGAAATCTTTGATTGTCTAGTCGTTGTTTGAGCTCACAGAGCTGCCAAATTGCGAATTCCTGTAGCTGAGTGACCAATCTTTCGTTACATGAATTGAGGAAAAGTTGGGCAGCTGGTGTGAGTTTGGGGATGCCCCGAGATCGGCAGCTCAGGTGCATGACAGCAAAGACAAATCGCCGTTTGAAATCGTGCCAGCTAGAACGAGACTTCGAGGAGAGCGCGGGACAAGCTGTTTCCAGATCTTTAGTTTGTCGTCGACTGGCGGAGTGAAAAATGCACGAACGTCGCCCTCGTAAGAAGACGGTAGACGACCAAACATCGTTGTCTCAGGCCAATGGTTTCGCGACAATGACGTCATTGTTTTGGATTGTCATCCGTGTTCGCCTGTAGCCAACCCAATTGAGAACCTTTGGCGAATCTTGAAGGTAGCAGCAACCGCTGGTCATCCTCGCGAAGAGTGGGCGGCAGTGCAGGCGACATTGCGTGATTTCTCTAGAGGGAGTTCGCGCGCTAGTAGAGTGTTCCGCGACAAGTTGAATCAATCCGGAAAGCAAGAGGAGGAAACACGAAGCATTAGAGCAAAGATTCTACATCAAAGGAACGTTTCATAACTAACTGGCTTTTTAAAAGTCACAAGACAGTTTAGTAAGGTAATTCAATTAGACTGTGCAGACGCCCACGCAAACTCTGTTTGCATTTTGCTTCGTAAATCAATGACTTTTGAAGGTTTCTCAAAAAATTCATCACGTTTTTGTTCTGTTCTTACTGTATCACATGGCCTATTTTTTATACGCTGTCTAGAAGTTCTAATCGGTAAATCAGCCTGGAAAACTTCCGGATAGTCACGTGCAGGGAGTGGCTTTAAAATTTTGCGACGGTCTTAAGTTAGTTTTCCGTCAGTATCTGTCAGTCACAGACCTCCTACTATCTTTGTCCGAAACGTTTGTCGTTTTTTCAATGTTTACGCCCACACAGCCGCTTCTCTTTCTTTCCCTGCCTCTTTCTTTGTCGCTTCAGTTATGTGTTTGTCTGTATCTCGTCTGTTCTCTCGTCCATTACATAACTGGTTTTCATAAAATTTTCTTAATTTGCATACCATACGAACATACTCAAAAACAACCAACACACCTGCCGTACTCTTCTTCCAAACACGACCACTTCACAAACCGTCAAAACGTTATCCTCTCCCGGAATGAGGAGATTAACATAGCGACCGTGCAGTCCATAACCATCATTACACATTATGGTGTTTGTATGTCCTTGACGTATGTTCCACATATGTGCTAGGCATTTCGGATTATTGTTTCCGTCAAATTCAAGCGAGATGCCAACACGAATGTGTAAGTTGTTGAGTCGATCTCCACAGCAATCTCCTCGATTGGTGATTCGAAGGCTTGTCACCAGAAACTGTTCTTGCAGGTCAACACGCCACCATGGCTTTGTCTCTGAGTATGTGTGTGAGCAGGCATAGTTAAACTAATGACAATAGCAAATTAGGTAACGTATTAGTTTTACCTGTAAGTAGAATAACCAGCTAAACAGACTAATGAACTCATCAAAATAGAACGTGTTCTATTAAATTACAGACTTCGAATACAAACTTACGTAGTCAGGATTTGGATTTCCGTCAACAGCTCGAAAAGAGTAACCTCTAAAATGCGTGCTGATCTGTGTAGTTGGCTACACAATAACAAGCGATATAGAACTGAAATCATAATTACATGTAAACAGAACTCTTAGGCAGTATAGCATAACATTGCAAACTAAACCGGTTAATGTTATTGTGTATCCATCATTTTGTTAACTAATAAATGTTGTTTCAAACAGGTTATTTAACTGTCTGTCTATTTGTCTGTCTGTTGTCTGTCTGTCTGTCTGTCTGTCTGTGGATCTGCCAGTCAGACTGTCTGTGTGCCTGTCTGTTTGTCTGTATATGTGTCTGTCTGTCTGTCTGTTTGTGCGTCTTTCTGTTTGTCTGTCTGTTTGTCTCATCCAGTTTTTTCGTGTGTCTGTCTGTCTTTGTGTCTGTCCTTCTGTCTGTCTGTATTTTTGTGTCTGTCTTTTTTCAAGTCTAGCTATTTGTGTGTCTGTCTGTCGGTCTGTCAGTCTGTTTGTCTTTCTTTCTGTCTTTTTGTCTGTTTGTCTGTCTGTCTTTCTGCCTGTCCAACGCTTGAGGGCTAAACACCCTGCTCGGAAGATGAGTTTGATTCTTCCTAGTGTTGACGAAGCTTCTTCTACCCAACTGAAGAAGTCTGTATTTCTTAAATCGATGAGCAAGAGTCTACGATGATCGGAAGCCAGTCTTTCTGGATGGAGGTTTGAACATCTTAAGTACTTCAAGACAACGCCTCAAGCAGCGACCTTCTATTTTCGCTATGTTCACTTCAACCTAAAGGAAAGGTAATTCAGTAACCCTGTTGTCATGCACTCGCCTAATTGCATTGCGCAAATCGAATGGTGAGGTAAGATCTATTGCCACTGGAGAGACTCTAAAAAGATTGACTGCCAAAGCCATTCGCTTCCAGCTGCAATCGTCATTTTCCGCCTACTTTGAGCCAATTCAAAACGGATTAGCTACTCCTTGTGGAGGAGAGCTGTTAGCACATCATATCACCTTGTTATTAGATGGAAATTCGGATATATTTTTGTTGAAGACAGATATATCCAATGCTTTCAATTGCATCTCTAGGCAACATCTTCTCGACTAGGTATCAGAAATATTTTCTGAGCTTTATCGTCACACGTGCCAGATGTACAGTAATTTTAGCTCTCTCATATACGTCAAGGACATTGACGTCGTCATTGTTTGGTCAAAAGAAGAAGTACACCAGGGAGATCCACTCGGCCCTTTTCTCTTCTCTGCTGCTTTGCAACCCATTTTGGAGTCTCTATCGGAGAATTATAACAAACTGACCGTCCTCGCCTACCTAGATGATCTCTTTGTAGTTGGTAAATTTGCTCGTATGTAACCATTCATATTTGACCTTCAGTCATCACTCAAAGATGTCGGTTTAATAGTCAACGAGAAAAATTGCGAGTTGTTCAATACGTAAGATACTGTGCAATCTTTTGGTTCTGTTCCTGTGGTCTCACATGGCACAGATATTCTATGGATTCCCATCGGCTGCCACCAGTTTGTGCAACTAGATGCTTCGAGATCGCTAATCCAGGTCTTTGCTCAGAGCTCGGAAAGTTGAGGTGCTCTCAGAGTGCAACTCTCTTGCTAAGATTTGCCACGTAACTCAGATGATCTACTTAGCTAGATATGTGTCTCCTTGTTCTTTTGAATATGCTGTAAAACTACATGATGCCATATTACCCAGTCTACTTTTGTCCAGATATTGGGCTTACATTCTATTGATGATTTTACCTAGAATCAAGCCTCATTAAACATCAAATTGTGAAAGTTTGGCTTATCTAAAGCCAACAAAAGTAAATGCTCGGCATACGTTTGTTCATGGGCTCAATCTCTCAGAGATTTTCGTAATCGCTTTTCTTCACTTTCACAACATATTCAAGATCTGGTGAAAACGATTCCACATCCTCTTCACTTGGTTCGACATTCATTTAGCTGTCAAGTCCTTGCCTCCAGTTAGATTAGAAGACGGTAGAACACCGAGGTCTCAATCATTGTCAACCCTTTCAGCTACAAAGGGTAAGCTTCATCACAATGTAAGCTCAGAAATTGGCCTCTTGAGTGCAGCTCATTGTCTGTCTTCTGCACCTCACAGAAGGGATGCTGCAAGATTACGTTCTGCTCAAGGTAGAGGATCTGGGGCTTGGCTAGAGTCCTTACCTTCCTCAGATAGGTACTCACTTATTGCAAAGGATTTTTGTCTAGCGTCATTTCTGAGGCTCGGTCTACCAATGCCTTTTAAGTCATGCATAAACAAATGTGAACGTGGAGTAGAACTGGATGGAACTGGGTATCATCTTCACACCTGCAAGTTTGGGGAGGACCAGTCTGACCACAAGATTCTATAGTGTCAGGATTGTGCAGTTGTTTGAACGAGCTCCAACTGCACCATCGCAAGAAGCCAAGAGAGCAATATACAGAATCTGAGAATTGCTCTGATATTTTGATGTACGCTGAATCAAGCACAGAGTTGGACGTAGGCATGAGTCACCCTTGGAGCAAAGACATCCTAGATAGAGCATCTAAAGAGGCTGGCTATGCAGCTAACAAGCGTGAGATGAGAAAGAAAGCAAATACGAAGCTCTGTCTGTTCAGGGTGGCACAACACCTAACTTAGTTCCTCTGGTCTTTGAGCACTTTGTGTTCTGGGGTCAGAAGGCTGATAACCTCCTGAACTCACTCTCGAAGAAATCAAAAGATTCGGGAGGCAAAAGTATTGAAGCCTACTTCAGGACGAGATGACGTAGACAGATTTCTATAATTATCAAGAGATGTAATGCTAGATTTATATTAAAGAAGATAAGTAGATTGCATGTAGGTAAAATAGATGATTTTTCTTTGATGTAGATATTCAGCAATATGTTTATTAGGATAATAGCTATGACTTCAGACATTTCAGTACTTCTGTTAATGCTTAGCATGCTCTCACTTTTGCAATTGTTACATTTACTGTTTGTGAGAGAATAAAACAACCTGTCTGTCTCTCCGTCTCGGTCTGTCTGTCTGTCTGTCAGTCAGCCAGTATTTTACACATTAGCAATAGTCTTGGACTCAGGTAAAAATTCGTTTTAACACTAACTGTTATACGAGTGAATAATATTGACACTAAACTTAATTCTGTCTGTCTGTCTGTCTTACTGTCTGTCTCTCTGACCGTCCGTCTGTCTGTCTGTCTGTCTGTCTGTCTGTCTGTCTGTCTGTCTGTCTGTCTGTCTGTTTGTCTGTCTTTCTTTCTGTTTGTCGGTCTGTCTGTCTGCCTGTCTGTCTGTGTCTTTTTGTTGGCCTGCCTGTCTGCCTGCCTGCTTGCCGGTGTGTCTTGCCTCTCTCCGTATGTCTGTCTGTTTATGTGCCTTTCTGTTTATGTGTCTGTCTATCTGTTTGTTTGTATGTTTGTCTGCCTCTCTGTCTATGTGTCTGTTGTTTGTGTATCCGTCCATTCGTCTGTCGGTTTGCGTGTCTGTATGCATGCGTGTCTGTTTGTCTACTTGTTTTTCTCTTTGTCAGTCAGTCTTTCTACCTGTTTGTCAGTTTGTTTTTATGTCTGTATGTCTGTTTTTCTGCCTATTTGTCTGTCTTGTAGTTGATTTCCCTGTGCTCATACCTGTTCTCGTAATAGTTGGCGTGAATGCATGCATAAACGCATTTTAGCAACACAACTCAAATGTACTACTACTAACAGCAGATACGTATGTCTTGTGGTGCCTGAGCTCTTACATTGGAGTTGTTAAAAAGTCTTGTAATTAATTAAGGAGTGACGCATAACGTTGCTTCATGTCCATCAATAGACATTAAAAAAGGAAAACAAAAATTACCAATTATATTATTAATAATCGGTTTTTGTAACACAGCAACCATAAATGTATTATTATCATAATTATTATTAAGTTGACTAAAGAATAACTTTGTACGTGTTATTACTTATACAAAGTCTCGCCATTTTTATCAATACAATACGATTAAATATATTGATAGACGCATGTCATAGAACCAACCTTTCCGAGAGCTAAGTTTGGAGCGAGTCTAGCGCACACCTGAACCTCACAAATGGACATTCTCTAAACAAGAATAGACCTGATATGCAAATGCATGCAATTCAATTATTTAACAAGTAGAATAGGACAAGCGAACAGGCTGCTATATACTTGTTTACAAATTCGTGAAATATACTCACATTATCGTCTCTTTCTCGAATTTCTAACATAACGTATCTTCCCATCATGTTGGGACATGAGTAAGGAACGGAGGAGCCGTCCCTGAAGGTTCGTAAGTCTTGACGACATACAGGAGTGTGGTCTACATATGTCTCTAAAGTACTACCAATACGAATCTAAACAGAAATAGAATAAACGAACTCGTAGTTGTACTATCCTGGTGAATCAATTATGTGCTAAGACATTCATCTCCATGTCACGCGACAACTGATGTGGTTTTTGCGTTATAAAACTAAAACTACATTCAAAAACCACTTCCTTGAATTTTGATTAACCAAAACTAAAACGAATAATATAATCACACGTAAGACTGTACTACAACTAAAAATATTAGACTCATCTACTTTGACCGGTTGTAATGGTCATATCTTGTCTGCGCAAAGACAGGGGACCAACTATAGAGTGACACTCCAATACCAAAACGTGATGTAAAAATTTATCTTTCCAATACTATAGTTGAATGAAGAAGCACTAAGTTTGTAGTGCTAACCCTCGGAGCTGCTTTAATAACGTATAAATTTACATGTACAAAGATGGCCATACGCCATGAGATACAACGTCACTAGAAAACACATGCCTAGACATATCCAATTAGTTACACAGGTTGTGTCGGGTTATTGACATAGCAACAATAATCATCTGTGCGTCATTGCAACTCCTTGAACTGGCGGCATCCGTTCATCTGACAAAGAGTGCATGTTTTGAGACATGGCGAGTCGCCTAAGCAGTCGACTACAGTCCGAGTTACTGTACTCATAAATTTCGGTTACTTCACTAGCAAATTCTTTCTGCAACAGTTGAGTACTCATCTGTATTGAGAGATACATTTTTTTGCTCTTACAATAATGCATCTTTCATAAATTATTAATATAAATAATTTTAAAGCCAAATTTTCAAAGTTTGATTTTAGAATTGTCATCTCACTTTATCATGTCAATATGACTTCACGTTGATGAGTCTCAATACGTGCTACTTTGTATAAAAGTCAATGCCGGAAAAAGGTTGCAAGCAAATACAAGACAGCAAACCCTTAATTACACAGGAGTTTAAGTATCACAAACAGTCTGGCAAAGGACTTAAATTATATGGTCGAGCAACTACCTATTGTCCTGATCCGTTTAGCTGCATGAACCTGCTTGTTATATGTACCTGCTTATAATTTCTTACCTCCAACTTTGACAATATATTATCACAGCAGTCTCTCGTCAAAAAGACTTTGTTAATAATCATTTCTTGATACAAGTCGACACGAAACCAAAAATAACCGTACATTTCCGTATCAAAGCATGAGCCCTATCACACAAAGAGTATCAGGCATCTAAATCATTAATCATTCAACTGCATAATATGAGTATACCTGAGGCAAAAGTGTATTCCAGTAGTTGCCATCAACAGCATTACTCGCAAAAAACTTTATTCCGGACATTGAAGGTCGTACTGGCTAAATAGGTGAGAAACCAGTAAACAAATAAAATCAAAATTAAAGATTAAATCTATACAAACCAACAGAGACACACATGCTCAGGGACACACACTAAAAGTAACACACACACACACACACACACACACACACACACACACACACACACACACACACACACACACACACACACACACACACACACACACACACAACACGCAAATTGACGATAATTTTTGTAGCCTCCCAAATACAAGTTCGCTCACTTTTCTCTTTGCCACGTTATAGCATCCAGAGTCATAGCAGTTGCCTGTCGCATAGACTTCAATCTCACATACGCCCAAGTGCGACGTTCGATCCTGTGCGATGGTAACATAGCGCCCGAGATGATTTGCGTTGCACTCGACTTCTACAGCCTCCCCTTTTCGTACTTTGTATTGAGTTGAATTATAATTACATGCCTATAGGAATAAATTCAGTGTACTTGTCATGTGTTTATATATATTTGTAATTGGTAATGGCTGTTTAAAAATATTTACAAGAAATTAACTGTCAATTAATTTACAAGTCTAACAATCTGAGCTTTTGTCTTTTGGTGTCTTTTGTCTATCTGTTGGTTTTTCACGTGAGACTGCAGGATGTGCATTGGGAGACATGGCTTTTGTAAAAAAAACGCAAATAAGGACACTATAAACGTTGTATATCAACATATGTCTGCATAATGTGCTTATTAGCTCAGCATTACTACAAAATATAATGATCGAGCATAACGAACAATGAGTCTTCACAACATAGCGGTTCTTGGGTTTGGAGAAATTTAGAAGTTTGACTGAAAGGGTGCGACAGTTGACCAAAATGAGATATACCGCTTACCTAAGTTTGGGTCATCGGTGGTTTACGTACAGCAAGTATAGCTAATACTGATTTGGTCTTTGAGTTACTTTGTAAAGTTTTCTTGCAAACTGTTGGCACTCCAATTTTAATGTGTACACACGCACACACTTACACACACACCCTTGATACCACCATACCCATTATTGGTTTGGCAACGCAGCGTAATAGCACTTCTCCAAGCAGCACGATTATCAGCATCACGAAGACTGATATGTAATGACCTGCGCTCTCTTGTGACAACATCTATCCAGGTATGTTTAGGCCCATGCGTTGGTCTTGTTGCATTACTAAGTTTGCTGCGAAGTAGTTGTTTTGTTGGACGATTGTAACTCATGCGCAACAGATGGCCCAGCTATTGCAATCGTTGTTTCTGTATTGTCATTGCAATGCGGTCTTCCCGCGCTCGTTTTTAATTGTCTGAATTCTTGATTGTTTTCTATCTTGAGACACCGAGAACTAATCGACTGCATCGCATGTGGAATGTATTTAAGTTTTGCAAGTTTGGTTGTGTAACGGTCTAAGTCTCACATCCATGTAGCAAAACAAGTCTCACCAAATCACGAAAAACTTTCATCTATTTGGAGATTGAAAACTGTCTGTTAGTAAATACCCTACACACACACACACACACACACACACACACACGCACACACACACGCACACACACGCACACACACACACACACACACACAAACACACACACACACACACACACACACACACACACACACACACACACACACACACACACACACACACACAAACACGAGTGTATCTAAATAGGATGACTATGAAAGAGCGTCTCTAGAATTTGAGTCTTTGAAGGGCGGTTTGATCAAAGAACTCACATATCTCATTCACACGAACACTCGTACACGAACTTAATTGCTGTGCCAATTAACCTGTGCTGTCCAGAGTCATGCAAATGGGCTTCAAATCGTTATGTGAATGTGAGTCAAGTCTTTGGCGCATGCTTACTATCTACCAAGTTGAGGTAGTGCAAACACGAGACTTGGTCTCATTCCTTTGTGGCGTGAAGACAGCATACAGCTGCAAACTGATGTGTATAGGCAAAGAGGGTGAAAGACATGAGAGAGGCTGCATGAATACTTTAAGTCAGCAAACTCTCTACTATCTTACCGGATTGGACGCAACATCATCACTCATCCCGAATAGAACTTGAAATTCATCCGTAGCATCATGAGAGCAATAAGGACACTCGTTGCGATTCCAAACTCGAACTTTACCAATCGTAGTTACATGACCGAGATCGACAGTTACACTGGACCTATCATCATCGCATGTACTTCCGTCGAAATGTGTGTTCGTATTCCCGTCTACTGATGAATTGTTGTGGCCTTTGTTAGAGACAAAACATTATTTAAGTGTTATTGAAGATATGAAAAACAAATGATCAAAACACACAAAACACACACCACACCCAGACACAAACACACACAGACACACACACAGACACACAGACACACAGACACACACACACACACACACACACACACACACACACACACACACACACAATAGTTGAATAGCCATAAATCTGCTGCGCAAACAGTAAATAGTGGCGATTCGTCTTACCGGGTTCTAATATCGATTGATGCAGAGCCAAGTTATAGCAAGTCTCGTCACACGGTTCAAACACTTGCACCTCGCACAGCTGCAAGATCTTGTCCAAGCCAGTTAAGTGCACAGTGACATATCGTCCTACAAGACGAGGACATTCGATCATCACAGTTGCAGCTTCAGGGACCTGCCGAAACAGAGTATACGTTACATGCATTATAGTTATAATGCAAGTAATAACAAATAAATTTTACTGCAAATTGATTAAACATTAATAAATAAATTTTTAAGTTTCTGCGAATGAATGATGGTCAAGGTAGAAGCGTGTTTCATTACAAGCAAGTATATACCGTATTGAAAGCAGCGGCGTATACATTTTACATGGAATTTCAACTGCGGCGTTTAAAAGAGGAAGGTGTTTATTAAAGGGCGGAGTTTAATCATTAAAGGTTTTCTGTCCGTGCTTTTAAAAGCAGTGTGTACATGTGCGTATAGGTATGACAGTTTGTCACTTACAATACTTGTAAGTGCTTAGGCTGTTCACACTATGAGTCTTGAAATGTTTGCCACACATGTATGCTAACAAAGAAGCCGTACGATTTTCTTCAAACTTTGAGCTTTGATCTATAGGAATTCATTGAAATGCAACGTTAATTCGAGGACGGCGTTTTTTATTTTATCTGTACTCTCAGCTGAGACATTTAACTAATCGAGCGCGCCTTTTAATTAAAGAAATAAGATATGTAAAATTTTTATTTGACTTGAGAAAAAGTGCATTTGACTCAATAAGCGGAGTGGTTTATTTAAACCCTGCAAAGCACCTAGCATACGGGTCTGTGTCTGATTAATATGCTGTGTCTATCTCTGTGCTTGTGTCTGATTTTCCGTCTAACTCTTTGACTTGCTTTTTGCTCATGCGTCCAAGAGGTCATTGGTATACTCACGCTGTCCGTTTCTTTCTTGATTCTTGCATGTGTCCGCATGTACTGTGTACGTCTATCTGCATGTCTCTGTGTGTCTTCAAGTACAAACAACAGTGTGAGAGGACTGGCAATTCAATTAATAAATATATAAATAAATAAAAAATTATTAATTAATAATAGTTAATTAGTTTGACTAAAAATTGATGTCAAGAATTAATTAATTAATTAACAAATAAAATAAATAATAAAAAAATTAATTTAATTAATAATAGAATAAAATATGATACAGTTGATGTAGCCTCACTACACCTCAAATACCAACTTGTTTCAAATAAATGACATCTAATAAAATATATAACAATTAATATTTTATATTAATTAATTAACAAACAACACATATTTGAGTAGATTTGCACTACGTCTATACTGCAGCTACATTAGCAATGAAACACTAAGTACTAAAACTAGAGTGTTTATGTAACATTTACAATCTGTGCAATAAGATTCTAGATAAAAATTTAATAAACAATTGTTAGTTAAATAATTATGGATTCAAAATAAGTCATACTATTAGTCAATGATTTTTCTACAATACATTTGATGCCTTCTGGGAGTCGGGACGTATTTGAGAAAGACGGGATGCAGATTGGATGCATCGTATTCAGACGCGTAGTTATGGGGTGGGGTGGGAGAGGGTAGACTTGTGGGAACAAACCGATCTATTTCAGTCAGTAGTCCGCTTGTTTTCTATGTATAATATAAATTTTAATTGCTTTAGACACTCTATGGTTCGTTACTAGAGCTCTAGCTAGCTGTCTCATTGTATTAACTACACAACTATTACATGCATTACTCCTAGATACCCAACAACCTAGATTTTGTTCTATTCATCACACTAATCTTCAAAGTTATCTTGCCATGGGGTGTCTGGCAACCAAAAATTTTTGATATTTTTGTTGGCAATGTAATCTCTGCTGTCGGGGGGACCTGCATGCCTCCAATGCCCATTTTGGATCTGTCTCTGCAGTGAATTTGCATGCAATATTTACACCAGCTGTATACACAAAAGCTTTAGCTGCTAAAGGCTGGCATGGGTCCTACGTTCGAGATGCAGATCTAAACTCCAAGACTCTCTGACACGTAATGTGCAGTATATAGCTTTATTACACGTATATTATACATGGATTTACAAATGTCTTCTAGTAGACCTAGTAACTAATAGGCAAGGTTCACTAGAACAGTAAACGAACCAAGCAATAAAATGCCTAATGTACGCCCCTGCTATTATGTGCATTCTTGTCTACCATGAAGAAGCACTAATATAGTAAACTGCTACACCTTGGCTGCTGTATAGTCTAGCGTCAATTTCCCTAAACGGTTTGAATTCGGAGGTGAATAATGATGCAAAGTTCACCGCAGGTGTGCTCATTAGACGACTAAAAGCTGCTCCTGTTGTACAATATGTTATACCATTTAACCTAAGTAACTTTATTTGTTAGTCCCAGTCCAGCCATTGCATGGAAATATGTCTTTGCTATGTAAAAGCTTTCGCATTTGGTTTTGTTTGTAGGAAGGGCTTAGAAAAAACGTAATAAATAATTAATTACGCATCTGCAAAGTCTTCACAATCACATTTTCAATTCTAATTCCTTTGCTTCCGCATGCCTGTGTGATATAGATACGTAGATAATCATACTACAGTAATCATAAATGGCAGACAAAACCTGGAGTGCATGCAAAGGAAAAAGTGCAACGCAAATCCCGGAAGAAATACAGCAGAAATTCAATCGTACAGTGCATTGTTGAACTTTAGTGTTCTCTTGAGCTCTAATTAGGGTCAGCAAACAACATCACCAACTTTGACTACACCTCTTTGGGGTAGTGCTGAATTTTTCAATAGAGATAAAAAAGCATGTTTGAATAAGATTAGAAAATACCTGATTAATTAATTAACTAATTAACCAATAAATTAGCATATTTCTGTCTACGTGTACTTATGCTAATACATACGTGTCTATGTCTAATTAACTGTTGATGTCTGTTTCCTTGTCAATTTGTTCTTAACACGCCTACAAACGCTTACACTGTATCCACTGCCACATGGAGCATTTCTCGTTCCTCCAAACGCCACGTCATTTCCCACAGCTATCTTAAACCCGTTCAAACGTTCTCCACAGCAATCTCCGCGGTTAGTGACTGTCACCTTGGCAACCGTTCTTTCACAGCCAAGATCCACATACCACCATGGATCTGTCTGCTGTTGTGTGTGAGTGCAATAGATAATCATAGTTTCGAAACCACCTATGCAATTTCAACACAATGTTACGTTAAAAACTCTTTTGACAAGTTGTCTTCTATTACCAGACCCTCTTTCGTGCTGTCATCCTCGTTTCCCGTATAATTCATGTTCCTATAAGCCATGTCCCGTATTAAGGGTGGCTGTTATACGGGAACTGGACATGAGAGCGAGAGGAGAAGCATGGCCGGATCCAGAGGGGGTTAAGGGATTGTAACTCTCTTTTTCGATAGGCATGGTTCAATAATTTTATATAATTTATATAATTACATTAGAGAAGAGAAAATTAGTAACGCTATAAATAACTGCTAACGTGAACCCTATCTTTCAAAAATTTCTGAATCCGGCGCTGACAAGGTCTGGTACGAGGCCATGCTGTCCATTAATTCTAATTAACGTTATTGTCTTAATCGATAAAACAAACCTTTTCAATAAGACTATGACCCGATCTAGACCACTGTGTTAAAAATTATTGCTCTAACTCGTCTAGTCTACCGATAACTAGGATACTATGATACACCATGTTGCAGTCCAAGTATGCCGGTTTCGTCGTGATTTTTCCGATTTGAGTTGGTTTTTCCGATTCCCGCTTGGGGACCGTCGGGAGTTGGAAAAACCAAGTGAAGTCAAGTAATACCAAAGAGATCGAAACAAGAGCACGCTCTGACCGACGCCTTTTTCACCATCCGTCACATCCATATCTTTGTTCTCATCCAGTGGATTGTGCATGCCAATTTCGTGTTGTCCCCAAAGGCGTCAGCCTAATTAACCTAGTGACGCTGACGCAGCTGCCTCGGCAGCGAAGAAGAAAGTGAAACCGAAAGGCCATGCTGGTTCAAGTTTACTTGGAAAAGTGAAACATTTGATTCAATTATTTATTAATCTAAAACAAAGACGTTAGCCTCGAAATCCCAGACTATAAGATACGAAACGCATTAAAGGGCGCACACATAAGAGTGGACTCCGAGGCATAACATATAGTGGCAAAGTTGGACAACAGCAAGTACAATACACTAGACGAGCTCTAACAAAAGATGTCTGTTCCGTCTTTCTAAAGGAGACTAACAGTACAAAATAAATTCTAATCAACAAATTATTAAAGTAAATATAAATTATTTCTAAATTACATAGAAAAATAATAATTAAATATTATTATTTATAATAAATTAAATATAAAAATGTACATGTAAAAATATTTTAATTAATGTAATTGTATATAAGTTAGTGCTAATTAATTAACTAACTATTACTGTAATTAATTATTTTATAATAAGTACACTTAGTTGCACATAATATTATTAACTAGATAATATCAAAAATTTTTTAATAATTAACAATTAAAAACTCATTCTTTAATATAATAAATCAATAATTTTATTTACTGCATTGGCAATACCTACATTTACGACAGTATAGACTTAATATCAAAAGATGCTTTTCAACCCAATTAACTACTTTATGAAATACGTATTGCTTGTACAAAGTATTCTAATTTTTATGATATGACATTGTAATGTAAAATACATTCGTCCATTCATAGACAGACAGACAGACAGACAGACAGACAGACAGACAGACAGACACACACACACACACACACACACACACACACACACACACACACACACACACAACACACACACACACACACACACACACACACACACACACACACACACACACACACACACCTTACCGTCAACAGCATTGGCTGAAACGTAGCTTGAGTTGAGATTACTTGATTGACGAGTAGGTCTTCCAAGAGCAACATTAGCATTCTTACCACGCTTACATCCCTACAAACCACGTATTCATCTGCTTATTTATGTAACCTAACCACAAATATAGACTTACGCTGTTTACACATCTAGGTTGACGAGTGCAGGCTTCATACACTTCAACTTCACATAAAGTTAGAGTCTAGAGAGCAATAATTATCTTTTTAATAACTATAAAGAGCATTATTGTGTGCTTCTGTATGTTCGTGCGTGTTTGTTTGTTTGTTTGTTTGTTTGTTTGTGTGTGTGTGTGTGTGTGTGTGTGTGTGTGTGTGTGTGTTTGTGTGTGTGTGTGTGTGTGTGTGTGTGTGTGTGTGTGTGTGTGTGTGTGTGTGTGTGTGTGTGAGAGAGAGAGAGAGAGAGAGAGAGAGAAAGAGAGAGCTTGTTCGTGTAGACGAGCCTGATAGGCATTGATAAATGACACTTAGGAATACCAATGACTTAGAGAAAGCAGAGAATACCTTGTTGCTTCCTGGAATGCGGATGATCACATACTGGCCCTAGAAAAGTGGAAACCAAATGTACTAAAATGTGAAATATTACCAAAATATCCAAAACGAACAAGAAGACATATTATCCAAAGAAACAACTAAAGATTGATTGGGAACTGTTATAAAAGATTGAATTAGAAATTTTAAAGTATTTTTTATCAATAAAATGTTAAAATCAATTTACACAACAATTATTTTTGCATATATTTTTTTTATTTAATTAGTTTATTCTTACATCGAAAGTTAAAGTATTTTAGCGACTGGCGATAGCGCAACTTTCGAATACCGGTTTGGACATGGCTGAAGTAGCTGCAATGCTACCTAAGTGTCTGACAGCATAAGCACTCAATGTTCAGTAGGACAGTTATTCGGGCAGCTAAAAGACTATCAAGTACTACCGTGCATGTATGCATACAGAAATTCCCTGTAAGTCAAGAAAGAAGCTTTAGCTTGTAAATCATAAATGAAATCATCTTATTTCTAAATACAAGCAAACGTCATATCATAACCCAAAGGAAATCATTTTGTCGTTACAATCCACTGCGATAGGTATATATATATATATATATATATACTGTGGTAACGAATTCATGTG